>NC_057695.1:2068349-2144530 GCF_014466175.1 Vespula pensylvanica
TCTCTCTCTCTCTCTCTCTCTCTCTCTCTCTCTCTCTCTCTCTCTCTCGTTAAAGCGCAAAAACGCTTTCTGCGTAATTTCCGTTACGTCGACCGGCGTCGAACTGAACTGGACGGCTCGGAAAAAGGTGGAGATCAATGAACCGTGCGCCGTCGCTCGATTTAGGCAGCGGGGCACCGATCCTTCAGCCCCATTCATCATGGTCGTCTCGAGGTCGAAACGAACGAGAACGAGCCTTTCTCCCACCGCTCTTTCTCTCCTCCTCCTCCTTCTCTTTCTTTTTCTCTTTCTCTTTCTTTCTCCCGGAGCTCGTGTACGAGCCAAGAGGAAGGAAGAAGGGGCATTTTAATGGGGCAACGGGCCTTCGCTCAATGGGAAAATTGTACCGGAAGTCTCTGTGCGCCGTGGAACGAGTTCGTTCGTTCGTTCGTTCGTTCGTTCGTTCGTCCGTTCGTTCGTTCGTTCTGCCGGCAAGGGGTTAAAGGCCCATTAAGTGCGAACCAGGAGTCACGTAAGTACGTACGTACGAACGTGCGAGAAAAGTCTCTCGAACCGGGTCACGTCGGAGATGGACGGAGCATAAATCTAGAAAAAGTGTTTTTTCTCTCTCGAAGTAACCGATTGCGATTCGATCCAACTTCCATATTTTCAAGTGCTTAACGATCAAATTACCACGCGACTAGCCCAAAGACGATTCAACGAAACCGACGATCGTTAACGTTCTCTTTACTTAGCCGCGAGAGTTTTAATTACGTCAATAAGAAATGGCGCCTAGCTCGGCGAACGCCGCATTTATAGCGTATTTCGCCTTCCTCGAGGAGGATTCTTTATCCGAACTCTCTTTCCAACTTTCTTTTCTTTTCGTTTCCTTTCCCTTCCCTTCCCTTCCCTTCCCTTCCCTTCCCTTGCTCTCTTTCCTCTCCCTCGTAAAAGCGAGAGAAGGAGAGGATCTCTCGCTCTCCGCGTTGCATCTCGACCCGCTTTCGAGGCGCGAGCTCCGGATTCTAATTTCCCAAATAAGTTCTCGCACGCGAAGGAAGATGACGACTAAGAACAACAACGACGATCGTAACGTGGGCGAGCATTCGAGCCTCGAGCGCGAGGAGAAGCACGCACGGAATGTAATTTGTTCTTTGTCGAAAGAACGCTCGCAGCAAACGAGCGGCGATGCAAACTATGCAGGAGAAAGACGTCCGTGCAATCGGAAATACCTACTACTCGAGATCATCTCACGCCTCAGGAGAGGAGTCGCACCTTTTTCCTTCCTTCCTTCTTCGCGAGTTTCCTTTTCTACTTTCCAGTTGACAAATGATCTCGACCGGCGAAGGCCTACCTGCAGATTCGTAGGCAATTTATTCGCGTAACGAGGAGCAAAAAGAAGGAGGAGAGAAACGATCGGAGTAGAAAAATGGTCGGACCAACGGTAGCATTCGATCGAGCCAACGCGCGTACTCGAATTATCTCGATCGGAGACGTCGAGTTCGAGGTGGATTTGCAAGGGCCGTATACGGGCCGTTTCCTGGTCGCGCGCGTCGACGATCGGCTTCCTAGATCGGCCGAACGAGATAAAGGAAATAACGGATCTTTATCCTTCGAGTTTACGATCAGAATTATCATTTTTCTAACGCATTCGAGTTCTCTTCGATCGTGCCTAAAGTTCGATAAAATTTAATTTCCAGAGGGGGAAACGTGGAGCGAACGCTAGGGAAAGTCGACAGAAGGAAGATAATTATCGTCGCTACCGTATATTACCGGCGACGCGTTTGTACTTGGCCGAACGCGCATCTACTCTCTCGTAGAAGAGAGATACACGTAGGGATGGATATAGATGGAGCGCTCTTTGGAGAGGGCTCGCTTTCGAGAGACGCGATCCTCTCGCAGAGAGACAATTGCGGGTAATTAACACCGAGTCGGCCTCGTTGTTCGGCAGAGAGCAAAGCCACCGAAGCGTGTCGGGCTTGTTTCTCCTCGAGCCTCTCTCTCCTCGCTCACCTCGGTTAGCCCTCCTCGGTTGCACTCTCGACCGGTGCTATCGAGGAAATTGCTCTTACCGTTTCTCCTACTACTCCACGACTACTCCTCGACTACAAATCCGATACTCCTCGCGTACGCTGGAACAGACGCGTTCGATTCTTGCGCGACGCGGGAGAGGTAGTAGTCGCTATTTCGGTGCGTCGTGCATACTCGCTATGCCAAGACGAGAGACGCCGTACGTAGGTACGAGGTACGAGCCGACGCGGCGATCGGGACAACGATACGACGAAGAAAGAATCGTAACCGGAAAATTATCTCGAAAGGCGTGCTCCGTCTCCGCGCTTCGCGATTATTCGAGGGATGTGTCGCGAATGGCTTCTAGGCGTTTCTCTTATCTCCCTCGGGATAGACCGTTTCCTCTCCATATCGGTACATCGGTGCCTGCCCATGTATCGACGCCTCGTGGTCACATCGGCGTCACGGACACTTGGATTTTTTCCACTCGAGGACAAAGATAAAGCACGACGAACGAACGAATAAAATGCCGAGATAACGCGTTACGCGCGATAGATCGCTTAACGCCGTTGTCGCGAGGACGTAACGACGTACGTCGACGGTTTCATCGCGAGTACTCGATTTCTCGTACATTAGGGAAACGCGATCGAGAGCTCCATTGTCGGAAATAATTTCGCGGCTCGTCCTTTGTATCTATGTAAATCGTATCCGGCGTGCCGGCGGCCTCGATAACGTTTCCTACTCTCGATCCTTTCGACGTGTCGCGTCGAACCAGCAAGGGGAGAAATGCATCTAGAACTTGGATGTAGCGACAGCAACAATGGCAAGTTTTTATCGATGAGCCTGCATATTCGATGCCCCCCATTCTCACGTGTGAAATTCTATCGCTCTGACGGATGTTCCGCGGTACGAGATGATCCGTTGAAATATCTTTCTTTTCCACGCCTCTGCTCTTTATACCGTAAATGTACGAAATGTTTCATCGCTTTACGCGACCGATAGTGCGAGAGAGGGAGAGAGAGAGAGAGAGAGAGAGACTTCAAACGTGCGAAATGGGATATCCTTACGAGTACGTACGATACATTCCGCTTGAAATTTATCGAATTTAGAAATGGAAAATGCGAAGGAGTGCGACGTTACGAGTGTTACGTCGCGTTCGATCGATACAAAATATCAGGAGACACGGAAAGCGCGTACGTACGATTGTCTTGTAACAAATGCGCTGGAATTAATCGTCCGAGTTCGAAAAGATACAACCGAAGGAACGAACCATCCTTTAACGATCGCAAAGAAGAACGTCGTCGAGAGGTTGCATCGCATCCTCGAAAAGCTACAACGATAACAAACAGGTCGTGAGATCGCTCTCGAATTCGTTCGATATTCGCGGTTATTTTTCGTTGCGACGAACTCTTGAAAAAAAATCGCGCGAATCGTCGTAACGTTAATTCTCTTTTCGCGATCTCTTTGCAGTCGCGTGCGTTTGAATCTCCCTCTCTCTACACGCACCGACCGGTTGGATTCTTTTCACTTTTTCTTCATCCTTCCTCTTTTTTATCGTCCCTCTCATCGAAAACCCTTTCCTCTTCGTCTTCCTCTACGGCTCTTCTTATTTCTCTTCGTCCGACTTCGTCCTCTAGCGGCGACCCGACACCGCTTCTCTTTTAACGAAGCTTCGTTAATTATGGATCGAATGCACGAGAAGCCATTAACAACTCGCTAAGACGAGCCACGTTGCGAGGAAGTAAGACGGTCGCGGCCGGCCGATGCGAACCAGATCGCTTGCCGAAGAGATTTCGATCCCGACAGGAGATGGAAGGAGAGAGTGCGATCTCGGAGACAGGGGCCGAGAAGAGAGAGAGAGAGAGAGAGAGAGAGAGAGAGAGAGAGAGAGAGAGCTGGAAAAGGAGATGATTTATACCGCTCGTGTTCCTACTTCTGCTCCGCTTCTTATTCTTCTTCTTCGAATCGTTTTCGAATCGGCGCGGCGCGGCGCTTCCATGAATCGAAGATGAGGTCTTGGTTAACTCGCTCGCGTTCCTTCTACGACACGCTCGTTATTTATGGCAACTGGGAAACTCTCGCGCAGATTCGTGCGTCGATTTTATAAATTAAGACATCTCGGATCTCTCGAATGAGATTCTTTCCAACTTGGAAAAAGATAAAGAAAAAAGTAAGTGCGCGAGAGGAGGAGATAACGAAAGGAAATCAGGTTAAAAGTTCGGCAAAATATAATAGTCAAATATAATTCTCTCCGCGCGGCGCCGCTATTGATTTTATCTATTTTCTTTCGCGAGCACTTCAATCCGACTTCTCTCGAGAAAGTAAAATATCGAAAATTTTCTTCGCTTCGACTTTGGATCAATCGAGGCAACTTTTTAATATTAATCTCGGTTTCTCATCGATTCGTTTATAGTACGCGTTCGAGGGAGGGAGAGAGAGAGAGAGAGAGAGAGATCTTTATTGGTGATTTTACGAGCACCTCGACGTCTAAATTAATTCCAAGCCGGACTTGGTCTTAACGACCTCTCCTTGAAAATATACTTCTTGCCTTATAAACTTTGTTGGCTCGATCTTAGTTATTTCATTTTACTTTTCGTCTTATCGTAGTTTCCGTACTTGAATTCGTCGTTTAAACGGTTTACTATTCATACGCATAGATATATATCTTATAAGCGTAACGTCAATACGAATAGTCGTTCTCATCGATCGTTCGTCAATTCGTTCGTTCTCACGGAACGATAGGATACTTTGGGTAACGTGACTCGGAATCTTTTTCAAGGTAAGAACGTAAGGTCTGCGAGGTTAAGGTCTAGGGTAATCCCTCGATTCGAGAAGGAAGGAACGAATCTGGTGGCGAGTTTTAGCGCGACGAGCCCGGACTCGTAATAGATTCGCATGGCGCGTTGCCAGCGAACGAGGCGCCGCTGCCACCGATGACCAATAAATAACGGAAAATCGCCACGAGATTCGGACTATTTACGAGCGAATCCCCCTCCGCTCTTCCTTTTTCTTTCTTCGTCTCTCCTCCCTTCCCCGACCCCCCCCCCTCTCTCCCCGCTTCGTTGCGTAACCCTCGGCGTGTACAGTGACCGTCGAAAATTCTCCAAAATCGTGTGATCGACGATTTTTTCGAGAGCGAAAAAGCGGATAAATTTGGTATACGAGCACGCCTATCCTATTTACGTCGCGCATATCCTGTAGAAATATTTTTGAGAAGCCATTTCTTCCTATTTCAAAGATACGAAACGTTTGGATTAATTCGGTACGCGCTTCCTTCTCGATACACTTTGTTTCCTTTTAAAGGAAAATGGTCCAACGCGAAAAAGGGCGCGGAAAAGGGCGTCGCCGTATGATGAGTGCTCGCGTTTAGCTGAAAAATAAACGTACGGTTTTGTCGTTGACGCGCGCACGTGCTCGTCTAGTGGACCATCGTATTTAAAAGTACATCGGAGTTCCTGCTTACATTTCTCGAGCCAGTACCTTTCTCCTCTTGTAACATAAACAATCGCTAAAGTGGTCCCACTCGTGCGCTCGATTCGAATCGGCCATCAAATTGTTCTGATAAATTCGCTCGAATAACGTACCAAAACACAAAAGTTCGATCGACGAAATACTCCAAGACCACTCGATCGTAGGTTATATTTTAATGTAATTGCTTTATCGCGTTTAAATCAACGCGTTCGAATAGAAATTCCCTCGGGACATTATCGTGCAGTGCAATCGGTTTACGCGAATTCATTTGTCCTCTCAATGTCGTGATTGCGCGAAAATGACCTTTGCGTACGATCGTCCTTGCCATTTCATTTGCCACCCGATGATATTTCGTCTAACGGTTACACTCCCGTATAATCGCGTACGCGATGGATATCGCTAAAAATCGCTCCAACTCTTTCTTTTCCTTTTCTTTCTTTTTTTTTCTTTCTTCTTCTAAAACGTCATTATAGATAGTTCGTTACGCACGGTTTCGCGATAAAATACCGAACAAATAAAGAAACGATTCGGAGGACCTTCGTAACGGTTAATTGCCGTTAATGGACCACGGTCTATGTACAACAGTGGATATTGGACGGCGCCAGACAATTAACTTGAATAAATTCGAAGAAGTTCGGACGAGGAGGAGGGTGAATACGGACGAGTGAACTTTAATTGCTTGCTTGGCTACATAATAAATGACATCGCAGACACCGTGCCAAGTCGGAAGAAAAATTACTCGACCACCCGTTCCCTCTCTCTCTCTCTCTCTCTCTCTCTCTCTCTCTCTCCCTCTCCCTCTCCTGCCGATTTTCAATTGGACCTCCTCGACTCTATCCGCCGCTAAAATCATCGGATTTCTTCCTTCGTTTAATAGATATTATCCCGGTGCCGTTCGATATTAAGAATCTCGCGAAAGAGTCTCTATTGATTTTACCTAACGACTTCGATAGCGTAATTACTTTCACGTGGAGTATTACCAAGAACAAAGTACGCCTTCTGATTTCATTCCGATTATATTAGAGGAAAGAGGTAGGAAAATTGTTGCTTTTAAGGATAATGAAATACGTATTAAAAAGGACGGCCGAACAATGCTTTTAATTGAGTACACGAAGAACGATCCTTCTTCTTTCCTCGATATCGTTACAAAGTAATAAAGCAAGTATTTGTTCTTCGACAGATATTACTTTATTAAATTAATCCTACTCGTTGAGATGAGAGGGGGGGGGGAGAAAAAACAAAGAATGGAGCTGAAGGTATTTAACTTAATTATGTAGGTCGCGTGTGTAATTTTTTTCTTCGGATTCGCGACAATCTCTTCCACCCCTTAAAGGAGTACGATAAAAGACGTTAAAACGAGACGGTATCTATCGAGACGAACGCACGGCAAGGACGTTCGCGCAACGATCGTTAATCGGTCTTCTCTTTTCAGAAAATATGTGTCTTCCAAAAGTGTCTCGAGGATCTCTCGTCCCGCATGGCAGCAGCCGAGGCGATTCAAAGCGGTTGGCAAAATCCGAGTGATGCGAACGAAGCGTCGGAAATGCTCGAACAGTTGCAAAAGTTTGGCGAACGATTGGTACCCATTCAGAGGAACATCGAGGATACGAACGATCAAGCTAGCGTCTTCGCGTCGAGCAGCGTCATCGTTTCTCACGCCCTTTTGGCTAAACTCGAAGATCTCAATAGCAGGTACGTACGTACGTACGCGGATTACTAACGTACTCGTCAATAAGGTACGTACTTATCCTACGATACCTCGAACTCGTTCGGAGAAAGTATTGCGAGAAAGTATTAATTTCCTCTTTGAAAGTTTCCACACGAATAAGGTGTCGCGTAAACTCGCGAGAGATAAATGCATAAATACGATGCGCAACGTTTATCGATTACAATTACGCTTCCGTTTCTTCCCATTCCCCCCGACATTTCCGCACGTAAAAGATTTCTGAATATATGTGAGATACCCGCGTTAACGTTACTTCATTTTCCCTGTTTTCGTAGATGGAAGGTGCTGCAAGTGGCGGTTGACGAGCGTTACAAGTTGCTAAGCGGATTTGGAAAGGACGGCAGCACTCCTGGTAGTCAGGCTTTCCTCGCGAGCAGCGTGGAACTACCATGGGAGAGAGCCCTCACGCCCGCCAAAGTGCCTTACTATATCAAGTAATCGCTACTTCTTACCTTTCCTTTCCTATTCGATCGTTTCGATCGTTCGAACGTATCTAGTACCTTTGGCCTGCTTCGAATCGTAATACCTCGTTCGACATTCGATTTCGAAGCACATATTTAAAAAAAGAAAAAAAAAAAAGAAAAAAAAAGAAAAGAAAAAGAAAGGAACTTTTTCAACGCTCCTACCGACCCTGTCGAACCTTCTCCTTGGACGCGTTGATTTCTCTCGTAATATTCTCCCAAAGTTATAAAATTCTTCCGAAGGAGTAAGAATCGAATGTCGTCGAATTGCAGCCACCAACTGGAGACGACGCATTGGGATCATCCGAAAATGATCGAGCTGATGTCCTCGCTGGCGGATCTGAACGAAGTTCGCTTTTCGGCGTACAGAACGGCGATGAAATTGCGCACCGTGCAGAAACGATTGTGCCGTGAGTAGACGCTCCTATATATGATGTGTAATCGTCGATAGTATCATATAATACGTCTCGTAGTCACCGATCACGATATTCCATCTTTCTTTCGCAGTGGATCTGTTGAGCCTTTCCACCGCTTTGGAGCAATTCGATTCGCACGGTCTACGCGCGCAGAACGACAAACTGATAGACATTCCCGATATGGTGACCGTTTTGACGTCGCTCTACGAGATCATAGCGGCTGACAATCCGACCCAAGTATCCGTACCTCTGTGCATCGATCTGGCGATAAATTGGCTCCTTAACGTATACGACAGGTGAGCTCGTTGGCTTGGTAAAACGGATATTAGCAACCACGCCGGAAGAAATATCTCGCGCCGATCGCGCCGAAGCCTTATTTCGGAAAAGAGAAAAGTAGTATCGCCTTTCGAAAAACGTATCCGTCTTTCGGCGAGAAACGTCCGATTCTAAAGAGATTCAAAATATTCGTTTCAGTCAACGAACCGGTCAAATTCGCGTGCTGTCCTTCAAAGTCGGCCTGGTGCTGCTTTGCAAGGGCCACCTGGAAGAAAAGTACAGATGTGAGTATATCCTATTCGTCGTTCTTCCAACGAGGATTCGTGTAATTAAAGTCCAAAGGCGAAAGGTCGTAGGTCGTCTCGTTCATCGATCGTCTTATCCATTTTTCAGATCTGTTTCGACTAATCGCCGATCCTAATAGACTGGTGGATCAACGAAAATTGGGATTACTGTTGCACGATTGCATACAAGTACCGAGACAATTGGGCGAAGTGGCAGCCTTCGGCGGATCCAATATCGAGCCGAGCGTACGTAGTTGTTTCGAGAAAGCAGGAAAGGACAAGAACGAGATCGAGGCCGTACACTTTCTCAGTTGGCTCCAACAAGAACCGCAGAGTATGGTGTGGTTGCCTGTACTTCATCGACTCTCCGCTGCCGAGAGCGCCAAGCATCAGGCAAAGTGCAACATCTGTAAAGAATATCCGATTATAGGTTTCAGGTAAGACCATTCGATCTGTCCGTCCAATCCCCTCGTACAGAGGGAAGAACGAGGATCGGAGATCGAGAAATTCTTCTAACCGTTACTCCTCCGATTACTTTTCGCAGATATCGATGTTTGAAGTGCTTCAACTTCGACATGTGCCAGAATTGCTTCTTCTCCGGTCGAAAAGCGAAGAACCACAAATTGACCCATCCGATGCAGGAATATTGCACGGCTGTAAGTAAATATATCGTAGTATATTATTATGAATTGGCCAAGGCCATCGATTGGGATAATAGTGTATTGGGAATTACTGGATATAGAAAGGATGTAGCATGGTACCGCTCGCGTAACTACGTTCTAATTATTTTCCTAATTAGTTTCTTTCTTCGACAGACAACCTCGGGCGAGGACGTGCGAGACTTTACGAGAGCGTTACGCAACAAATTCAAGTCGAAGCGGTACTTCAAGAAACATCCCAGAGTCGGATATCTGCCGGTACAAACCGTGCTCGAGGGAGACGCATTGGAAAGTCCAGCGCCCTCGCCGCAGCACAGCTCGCTCAGTCAGGACATGCACTCTCGTTTAGAGATGTACGCGTCTCGGCTGGCCGAGGTGGAATTGTCCCGTACGAGAAGCAATTCCACTCCGGACAGCGACGACGAACACCAATTGATAGCCCATTACTGTCAGAGTTTGAACGGCGGTGACAACGTTAACGTACCTAGAAGCCCGGTACAAGTTATGGCGGCAATCGATGCCGAGCAAAGGGAGGAACTCGAAGCGATGATACGCGAGCTCGAGGAAGAAAACGCGACGTTGCAGGCCGAATACGAGAGGCTGCGTTCCAAACAGACGCCAGGATCGACCCCCGAAGATGGCCACGGCACGAGACAACCCGATTGCGATATGATCGCGGAGGCTAAATTGTTGAGGCAGCACAAAGGAAGATTGGAGGCCCGTATGCAAATACTCGAAGATCACAATCGCCAGTTGGAAGCACAGCTGCAGAGACTCAGGCAATTGTTGGACGAGGTAACTTTGCGCTTATCTTCCTCCTATAATACTCGTACTTACTTAGAACGCGTTCGAGCCCTACTACTCCTTCTGATTACCTCGATAAAGAAAAAGTTAACTTTGTTCAACAGCCGAACGCTTCCTCGCCCTCGAAGACGGGAACTCTACAAATTCGAAGCGTTACCGCGTCTCAATTGGCGACCGATTCGCCAGGGAAAATAAACGGCCATTACCACGACTCTCCAGGTACTTGTATCATACGATTCGTATAAATTGTCATCGTTTAGACGTCGATTCTATCAAAACGCCGCACATCCGATATCGGTGATCGTTAACACTGGCCGACACTTTAACCGATTAACACTTATTATTATGTCATTTACGATTTTTGTGGTAAAGTATAAATCGATGTCATCCGATACGTGTGTACCTAGCAACGCGTCGACGTCAATGACGCGTAAAAATACCATTTAAAATATCTAACGATCAAGACGTTTCTTAAGTTTCTGCTTATCGCCATTGGGTATATGGTATAGGTGGTGGAGGCTCGAACGAGGGCAGAGTGGGCAGCTTAGAGAGACCACCACCCCCGCCGCATTCTCACAGTAATCTCTTGAATATGGCAGGTTCGTTCCAAATTTCGTCATCTTCATTTCCATTCTCTTTCTCTCTCTCTCTCTCTCTCTCTCTCTCTCTCTCTCTCTCTCTCTCTCTCTCTATACATACATACATGTGTGTGTATATATATGCATATGTATATATGCGTACATGTATACGTATATGTTTGCTATCAGAAATAACCGAGAAGCTTTGCTTTTCGATCTTTGGGGGCTTTGACCATCTATCAAAGTTGTCGCATTCGTCGTTGCGTTTGTTTACCGTCAGTATCCATTTTAGTATTTTATTTACCTCGGTACACATTGCGTAATAGCATCTTTGCATATCTGGTCAAGCCTGGTCGAGCTTCGATAAATAATTGTTAAGTTATATGTGCGTCGCTTGGCTCCTTTGAGATTCAGCATGCCATTGACAAAACTTTTTTGCTTTCACGCTACAGGCTGGATGTAAGGTAAGGGCAGGTTTTCATCTTTAACACACGCACACATTATATCCATCTTTTTTAATCGTCTTCCGTTCTTTCGACAGAAATTAACGTAATCGACAACATTCTGCTTAAATCGTATGCGAAAAAAAGAAAATAACATTGTCTTAGTTGGACAATATGTGTACGTTAAATTAATGAAATTGTTATTCACGTTTACAAATTTCATTATCAAAGGTGACCTTGGAAAGGCCGTCGGGGAATTAGTAGCAGTGATGACCAGTGAAGATTCATCCAAGACAAATGGTCAGGGTGCACCGCCTCCGGCTTTCAAGTAACGACGTGGGACGCAAGTCTTCGTGCTAAACTATTTTCATCGACGTCTCGATACGCACGAGGATGGAAGAAGGAAGACGTTAGTTATCAAGCGCTGATATATCATCGGCTTTACAATATCAAGAAAACATAATCTTAAGCACGAATGATCGATATCGTCAAATTTTTGGCTCTAATGCATATCAGAAAAGACAAGAGCATATGGTATATAGTATAAACAAACGATTTGTCGCGCAAACGCAGAACCAGGAGACTCGCCATAGTGGTTTTTTCTATTTTATAAGTTTTGATATATACCATTGTATAGCTGAATTTTGTGAATAAAGACTAATAATGGGTTCTTTGGCTTTGGCGATCTCCTGAAAAGTGCGAAACTTTAACTACATACATATTGATACGTCATATCATGTGGAAAGCAAAAGAGAGAGAAAAAAGCAAAAGAAAAAAAAAAAAGAAACGAAATTCTAATCGTAACGAAGATCCAAAGGGAAGAAGAAAAATAAATCGTTATATGCTTGCTAGCTGAACTATACGAGAGGAAAATATAATGAATTATAATAAGTAACACGATTGAAGAAAAAACAAACACACACGCAAACACACATACACGCACACAGGAACGAGTAAACGTCACACGTACGAGAATATCATTAACAATGCATGCGAAAAAAGTAATAAAAAACAATGTATCAAATTGCATATTCTATAAATCGTAGGCTATATTACATACCCATTCTGTTCACTGCCACGGGCTCTTCCTCGACATAACTGAGAAAAGACAGACACACGAGTGATTTTAGATTGATACGCGCGATTTTGGTGGGGAGGAGGGAGAGAGAGAGAGGTACTCCATTGTACCCAATTGGCCGCGATTTTCGAGTTTACGTCGTTACAATGTTTATTTACGTACACACCAAAACACACACGTACACAAATTCGCGTGCACGCATATAGAATACACGTACATACACGGGTTGAGAACATTTTCTATTCGATGATATAAAGAACACGTAGCAGGGAGAAAGAGGGACGCGCATTGCGACTTTCGAGTTTATTTCTTATCCAATTACGTCAGTTTTCCTATTTTTTAACAAACACAAATGGCAATGTCTCTTATTTAAGCACGCCGAATGTTACTTATATATTTAAGAGTATATCGATAAGTATCTAATTTACAAATTGACATCATCTCGTAGATCGTATTCTGATATGTAATAAAAGTTGTCTAGAAAATAAATCTGTCGTGTTTTCGGAATATAGCCACAAGTTCGTCCTATTCATTATTGAGCGATTTCTCTCGATCATGTTTTATTATATCTATCTACGCTTTACGTGTCGCTACAATGATAACGAAGTCATCGTTATAATCGCGAATGAGTAAAAAACATTACGTATATACAACGTACGCAAAGAACGAAAAGAGAACTTTTGAACAGGCGTTGAGAAGAGAGTCGAGAAAATATCGGACAGGAGAGAGATTTCGAAAGTGCAGCTGCAGTGCAAGAACCTCGGCGAGTCCTCCTGCTTCCGGGTCCGCAAAGTGTCCGCAAACTGACCTCCAAGTATCCGCGAGTCGTCGAGATTGCAAAGAAATTGAAATGGCGTCGATCGGCGATTAAAAACATATTCAAATTTCTCGCGCGGAACATATATATACATACACGTATGTATATACATATATATCCGCACGCACACATATGCATTCGTACCTATTCGATTTACGATTCCTAGTAGCGGTGGGCGCCAGCACGACAACGCAACGGCCATCCGGGTAGCACGTCGTTTTCCCATAAGCGGGTACGAACGAACGGCTATTAAAATAAATGTCGTCTATGATGGACACCTTTTTATATCATTATTACGTTTTTCGAACGTCGAGAGATCTCTCGTACGGCTATGCGTACGAGCAACGTTTTAATCGGCGTTACCTTTACGACGTATCGTCTCTCGTTTTCCCATAAAATTGCGCCTGCGTGAGAAAATGACAAAGTCGTAAAAGCAAGGATAAGCGAGTCGAAAGTTTGTTGAATTATATTGAATCGATATCTTCCAAGCGGAAGGAAAGACTCGATGGCCGAGAAAACGTTTATTCGAAGAAGCTAACAACGACGGCTACGGTTTGGGCAATAAATGTTCGTGACAAGGTAGTCCATGGAACGTATCGCGAATTGATTTCGATTTATCCGCTTTTATACATCCACGAAGGTCGTTATCGCAAGAAATCGATCAGCTGCGGCCGACATACCGCTACCATGCTCTGGACCAATATATTTGGAGAAATCGAATCTGTCTTCCGACATGCATATCGACACGACCGCGACGCGACAGCGGTACCACTCGAGGCAACATCCACCTGCACAGGCACTAACGCGAACCTGTATTTGCACACGACACCTACGTTTTTACCCTGGACGATCTCTTTTTCTCCCTCCCCCTCTCCCACCTTTACCCCTCCTGCGCGTCCCTCCCACTTGCAGAATCCTCTCTACGAAAGTCGATACACACGTGCGGAGCATTTGCGCACGTGCTTCACGCACACGCGAAACTCGCCAAGCGCTCTAGCGACAAACCGGATCTTGGAAGTCGCGCGAATCATTTATTATCATCATACACTTGGCCTAGTTCGAGAAGGAACGGCGAGACGCGTGCCGTGCAAAAGCAGTCTGCGACTCGGCAATCGCGCCAAAACGATCGATTTTTCTTTTAATTTGCTCTCTGCTCTGTCAAGTCTCTTCGGTCTTTTTTTCGACCGTGACAGGATGGGCCTCGAAAAAGATGGAGACGCAACGACGCGCGTATTTACGTCGTATTTACTATCCGAGTATCGAGAGCAATGGAATAATCGCATTTGATCGTAATTTCAGAGAGTCCTGAAAGTGTCGTTTCGAGGACTGCTCGTTGAGATATCGGGAAAGGGTATAAACGTAAGTAAAAGAGGAGCGTTCGCTCGAAGCGTAATTCCCTTTTTAATCGCGTATATCCGATCGGCTCGAGGAAGTCCGATCGATGAGGATTTGCTACCGGTTACGGGCTTATCGAGATACGGCAAATTTGGGCGATTCCGCTCGCGTCGACGCGCACCTACCTTCTTTCTCGATGCTTCATTCGATATGCTAATCCCTACTTTCGATCTCATCTACAACGACAGCTCGAATCCTTACAAACGGTACAGTACGCATAAGGTAGCTTTTTTACCGCTGTCCGAGATCGAGATCGTGATCGAAGTTACGATTATCCGCTGAAGAAGCGTCGCGCGATAAATTCGACGTTGACGCACGCGCGGCCGCCAATCTTTTCTTCTCGCCTTTAAGATTTTGCTCGAAAAGAAAAAAAAAAAAAAAAGAAGAAAAAGATGAAAAAGAAGATCGAAAGAATTAAAAAATGACGTCGTCGTCGTCGAAGTAAGTCGAAAAAGTCAAATGTAACGACCCGACTTGTACTCCTTATCGGAGTAGATTAATAATCGAACGAATCCGACGGTCAGCACGAATACGAAGCTTTTCAACGTAGCTGAAAAATTAGCTCGTTAAAAATCAGTCGAGTTTAGCATATCGAGAACGGAAATGACTTAACGCGCGACCTAGTCGCAACATTAGAGTTTTTCTTATTGCATGCGATAAGACGAGCGGCGAAACGGTCGAGTTTTTGGAAGAGCGCTATGAGACGACGACGATAAAGCGTAGGAACGCGTACGGAAATTGAGGCAGCGCGGTGGACGTGGGTGCGCAACGCGAGCGTTCGCGTCGTACACCTCGTCGTAACGCTCGACTTCCTAGAACCAACTTCCCAATTAAGCGGCCAACGAAAGCCACGTCCCTGCGTTGCGAATGGTTTTACGTTACTCGCCACACATTTCGTGTTGCAAAAACGTCGCGGCCCGTTGTAATTAAAGACGCATGCACGAAATACGCGCCGGCTACAATTTAGCCTGGCAAACGTAACGGCACGCGACGTATCTCCGTCCTTTTCTCTCGCGAATACTCGCGCATGCACGTAAGAGACGCACACTTTCGAAATGCGACAGATAAGACGTAAGTACTTGCGCGCGATTCGAGGGAGTTACTTACGTCGGTGTTATTTATGCGCTCGTAATTGTACGCGAGAGTGCTTTGCCAGACCTCTCCTCTCTCTCTCTCCCCCCCCCCTGTCCGGGCGTCTTTTAACCCGTTCGTTCCCTTTGCATTTCTCTCGGTGCACCTCGATCGCCCAAAGTACCGCTCCTCGCTCGCGATAATTTTCTTCGTCTTCGATGTTCATCGGCACCTCGAAGCGCCACGTTGAAGCGACAGCGAGACTCGTCCGTGGTAAAAACTCAATGCTCGATAATTAACGCGACGATCTTCAACGTCGTCAACTTATAAAATAACGCAAGCGAAGATCTTGCCCTTGATTGGCCGTTGACAAATTTGATATCGTCTGGAGGCGATACGATTATTCCCGTAGAAAATATCGTATGCAATTAGCGCGATCCGATAAATCAGAATGAAATAAAGCGTGGCTAAATGAAGAGTGCAGCCGGTGCACCTGTTTTGATTCTTTTCTCAAAGCTTCATAATAGCCTGTCTCGCGCGTTTCTTCGCTCGTACGACGTGAGTGAGAGATGGCTCGTTATGGAAGCAATCTGCACCGTTCGTCGGCGAAATTTAATCTTATGTTTCGAACACTGACAAAATTAAGGACGCGATATTAGTCGGCGGCTCGTTACGCTGGTAACGTGCCGCGGTAAGATTAATACCGTTCTACTCGGGATGACGCGGAAATAAGCCACGGACACGTCATTTTTAACTTTAAGTCGCACACACGTATCCACGACTACTGTGTCCTTGGTGGCGAAGTTATTTTTTACCGACTATAACGATAATCCGACAAACGCGACGATTACTCGAAACGAAATCGTCCAATCGATCCTCCGATCACCGACGAATTTTCTGACACCGAGGAAGTAAATCGAGAAAGAGGGTAATCGCGTTTCCGAGATACGTAATCGAGTTTACAAGAAACGGCTGCTGTTTTCGAGTGAAATCCAGATAATACCTTTGAAATCGTAAGAGCGTGCGAGTACGTGAAAAGAAGACGAGAGAGAGAGAGAGAGAGAGAGAGAAGGGCAAAATGCGGGCACGCCGGCGAATACGCATGCACCATAAGAAGAGAGCTACTCTGCTCCTGGAAGTCGTTCGAGCGCAGGTGGCCCTTTTCCATAACCACCTGTATCGTCTGTCTTTCTTCGCGTACACTTTTCCGTTTTGTACCCTCGTAGATCGGCGATCTGCGGGTATGAGCGGTAACGTTTAACGGTTCGAACTCTCGGGCCGTTTCGATCCTCGAGGAGCTTCAAAATGCGATTTAAAATCAACGATAAGGTCGCTTCGAAGCCGATCGATCGATGGATGCATCGCGATGGCTAATCGCATTCCTAACGTTTTTCGTACGAAAATCTTTCTCGAGTACTTTCCAAAAAATCGTTTCGAGGAACGAGAAGGACGGACGAATAGATACGTCGCGATCGCGTTCGAAAATATGTTGAAAGGGAAAAAAGCCGATCGTAAGTTCGAGATAATCAACGTTTTATCAAAAGTAACCGTGACGCGGAGCGCTCCGTGCGTAATTGCGTCAACGTACAAAGTTCCAATTATGGGGTACGCGAAGAAGGAAAGCAAAGTTTCCAATTATCTCGGACCGTCGCCTCTCTTTTTGCTCGCGCGCCTTCCCCCCGGGATAAAACTGACGCGGATTGTCCGTGCTCGTGCTTCACCTGGATCACAGATCGGAGAAACGATCGGTTTCGAATACGGTTCCCCGGAACCGATATCAAAGTTGCTTCGCCTTCCTTCTCTTTGGCTCGTTGGTCGTCTTGGTGAAAGTCAAAATCATACTCCCTCCGATCGACCTCGTATATCGTCGCTAAGGAAATTAATAGATTCGCTACTCTGCGACTTTCTTCTCTCTCTCTCTCTCTCTCTCTCTCTCGTGCGTTCGACGACGAAAATACGCACAGATTCGAGCGAATCTAGCAGACTCTAGACGATTTTAATGACGCGTTTAGGATCGGTAGCGTTGACCAAAGTTCGTTTCCATTTTGATATCGATAACGCCGTCGAAATCACTTATCAGGACGCAAACGCTGGATCCGATCGAGAGATTAAATCAGCCGTGCGCAACGCATCGATCGTGTTACATAAAAATCAAAGTAGCTTCCGACCCGGAGGACGAGCGTGATCGAAGACGCATCGAGATTCGTTCTTAAATCGTCTCGAACGAGAAAGAGAGGATTTCCAGGAAGAAATCGAGGAAAGGATGCGCGTTTCGACGAAGGTGCACGCGCGTTACGAGCCAACAGTCGACATACATAACGTAGATCGATGACCAAAATGGTAGCACCTGCCTTTCTCACCCAATTTAATTTGTCACCAAGCACGCTCCTTCGAGCGAGTACGACGCAGCGGGAGGGAGAGGAGGACGGAGGAGAAGATGAAGCGCGGAGGAACTCGCAACTCGACTTTCTCCGTCTCTTCTCCCTTCGCTCGCAAGAGCAACGTTGTATTTAATTTTTTCTCTCTCCCGCTCCCTCTCTCGTGGACGTTTAATTTATAAGAGGAATCACCCACAGCGCGACGGGGACGAAATCGTAATCGAAGGGAAGAGAAGAAGAGGATGCTCGGCATTCCACGTACTCTTCGGCTTTCTCCGTCCGTCTACCTCGTTGCCGCTGACGGAATCATAAATATGGCTCGCACTATCTGCACCTGGAGATTCCCTCGCTTTGCCACTTTTTGAATTTTCGCTCTACCGCCAGTGCCTTAAATGGGAAAGCCCGCTGTACTTATTTGGTCGCGGCTCGAAGGAGAGAGTGATACCTACGTGCCTCGATACCAGCGTCCTTCCCTCCTCCTACGTTGCGCGCCTTTCTTGACAGTCCTCGATAGAGAAGATTCGTTGGACGCTCTTATCGTTTCGCATTCTACATCAAAAATCGAAGAAGAGCCGGTCGTATAAATTATATTTTCATTTTATTTCGATCGAACGGATTTTATGTCGGCTGGGTATATCTACCCGAGAGAAACAAATGTCTCGCGTCGTGCGAGCTCGTCTTGGATCTCGTCCATGGATCGGAGAGGATAATGGTTTCGCACGTATCGTAGGTGTCTATCGAGAACGAATCTCCCTCGGTCCGGTGCCGATCCAATTAATGCGCCATATGATGTTTCCGACGGACGGAAATCGGCCGAGGGGAAGCAGGAGAATGGGCGTGAGGCCTCGGTCGGAGGATTCAACTACAGGATATGCCCGGAGTTAATTGCTAATCGTTAATCTACCCCACTGTGGATTCGTCCGTTGGGACGCCATTTGGTCCTTTGATTTTTAAAATCAGTATGTGCCCGCGTGGTACGCAAGACTCGCGTAAGACGAGCTAACCGAGTACACGGGGATTGTCCGATCGACTCCAGGTCATCTTAGCTTCTAATCGCCCGGAAACGGCGATAACCGTTTCCTCCTTTCTCGAACTTCAAAAAGGAACTCGCTCTCTCGTTCTTATCCTCGTTCTACCGAGGTTTGCGGACGCGTGCCATGTGGCAGACACAATTTCACGCCTAGGGGGGATCCTCGATCGTAGAGAGCCTCGACGAGATACTAGAATCGATCGTTTCGCTGTTGGTACGACAAACGCGGTTGTTGATAGCTTACGCGCTACGTTGGATTTTATCGTCCCAGAATCTAACCGTTATTCGGTTCCTTCATTCGGAAAAAAGAAAGCGAAACTCGAGGAAAGGCTAGACCTCGTTGGCTTTCCGATCCAATTATCGCACTGATCCGCGAGATACTTAGCGATATACTTGGTTAACGGACGCTCCTCCGATTATCCGTAACTTTTCGTTCGATATCGCTCGTACGTAGAAGGAGAGCGTGAGTATAACCTTCGTCGAAAGTTCCCACACGCGCGTGATATATGCGTCAAATATATGCGGAGGATAATAAAAAGCATGCAGGAAACGTACGTACGGTTCTAAGCTTTAGATACACGTCCAATCAAGCGATATACGGGCCAGGTGGTATCGTCGAGCCGCCATATTTTCTATCTCTTCGCACGAAACCTTTTATTTTTATCGAATCTTTTCCTGGTACCTTTTCTTTCCTTCGCTTTGGACAAACCAGAAATAAAGGAAAGACATGAGAAATCGAAAAAGGGGAAAAAGCGTGGCTGGGTCGATGTGCTACTGTCGATTCTCAGCGGAAACCCGATTCTGGATAGCAAAGATCTCTTATTTTCCATAGCGAATCTCTCTGTCACGTATACACCCGCGCGCATTTAGAAGCGGACGAAGCGAGAGGGAGAGAGAGGCAGGCCCCTGTTGGAGGCTAGCCGTCGTCGGAGGCTAGCACGCGTCGACACGTGGCCATAGGTATGAAAAGAAGAAGGCACGCTCGAGGAAGAGGAGGAGGAGGATATACTCGCGTATATCACTGCCCTCGTGTCTCCTCTCGAAACCGGCAGTGTTTCTCGTTTTGGCAGGATCAACGCCACTCCACAGAACCTTTGATGTCGACTTTAGAGCGGATAACGCGTTCGTAATTTTGATTCATCAACTTCGATTCGTAATTTTGTAGGATTAATACGTACCGGACCGATCGTGCGGGCTATCTAAGCTATCCGAGCTATCCAGGCACACAGCCAAGTTGGATATCAATCGTTCGTTTCATTTGAAGAAACTTCTTTGCCGAATACTTTCGATATTTGTCAGCTCTGTGGATCAGCACGTCGGTCTCCTCCTCTTTCTCCTACGCCTCCTCGATGAGGCCCTTTCTACTTGTATTTGCCAGCTGGTACGTTCTCTCGTTTTCACCTTTCTTTCCTACTCGCGAAACGAGAAATAGTTGATAATAGATTCTAATTTTTTTTACCGCGATACGTTATATCGGAAAAGTGTTTCGCGAAAGAAACAATTTTTGTAAAATGTAACAATTTCTCCTTCCCCTTTCGCGAGGTGGAACTCGCGAAAATACGTATTATTATTTCCTTTATATATTTTTAATACATCGACTCGAATAGAGCGTTCTTTGCGAGTTTCTTACCAGCGTAAGGTGAAGACTTTTCGCGGGAAAACGAAGACGAGAGTGCCACGATCGATTTCGTGAAATCGAGCAGGTGACGAACGATCGCTTGCGAGGGTCGAGCGAGCATTCGAAACGAAGGGTCGATGAGTCCATCGATAAAGAGATCTTACCGAGCGTTGGCCGAAGAAAAATCGTATATTCGTGCAGGTCATGCATGAATTTTCGTCCGTTGCTTTTACTCGATCTACAATATGTCTCCTTAAAACTATACGCGTTCCGAACGGAACGGCGTACACGTAAATATAGTTATATTCAGAAATGATTACACGCACGTACGTGCATGCACCTTGTACATTCTATGCGCCAAGGAACGTTCGCAACATGACAGAAATCAGCTCGAAATAGTAAACGTATAACCTTATTTGGCCGCATAGCGATGCATTAAGCAGAGAGAGAGAGAGAGAGAGAGAGAGAGAGAGCATATGGTACCTTCGCGAAAGCCGAAGCAACGTCTGCGATGCAACGTCTGCGATGCAACAGATGGTGCGGCGTTGTGTTTGCGTGGCTCGGCTCGTATTGCACCCCCGCCTCTTCTCTTCGTGCCCTCTTTCTCCCTCTCTCATTGTTCCTGCCCGACTCTAATCCGCCTCGACTCGTGCCGCGTATTTCACGGTGCGTAAGTAGAAGAAGAAGGAGCGAGAAAGGAGGTGGAAAAAAAGAGAGGAAGAAAAAAAGAAACAGAAAAAATATGACTCGGCCAGCGGGCGCACCCGGTAGTAATTTGCGGTGGTGCGTGCGCGAGATTTGCAAGAATATTACACCCTTTTCTTCGGCGGTCCTATCAGCCGTCGCACCGCCCTTTCATTATTCCGTTCAACGACTTCCGCGTTGTCGCGGATCTACGAGCACCTGTCATCGGCTAGACGATTCCGATTGATTCTTTTCAGATTTATGCAGAAACTCCTTTCCGAGATTCCATTCTCTCCTCTGTCGGACAATCGAGAAAAGTTTCGTTCGTTTAAACGTACATCTATGCATTCCTATTACTTTTCTTCCTCTTCCTTTTGGTGGAAAAACATCGCAGGTGGATCGAACTTTCGGTCTTCCCACCGTCTATTAATTTATCGCATTATCCTTCGTATTCATGCCGGTATTCTCACGCATCATCGATTTAAATAGTCACGGGAAAGCGAGGGGTATTTGACTCGGCTAGAGATGCATACGTACGAGTATGTTGGAGCGATCTAAGGGTGCACCTGCAGAAGCCTGCATGTAATTATAAACGTATCACTTAAAACGATCCTACTATAGATCTCTTTGTACTCCGTATGAGTGAGATCGAATCTCGTCTCCGTTCTAGAGGGAGAGAGAGAGAGAGAGATTGACCGAAATCTCTCGTATCATAAAATATTCCTATTCGATCGAGGGAGTCGCTTCTATACGTTTTATGATTTTTCTTCTTCTTCTTTCCAAGTTATTCAAACGTAAACAGATTTTATTCGTTTCTTATCGCGTATCTATGTACATTTATTATTGCTCAACGCGTTACGCGCGAGAATGCGACACGAGCGATTCGTTCGCTTTCTTTACCTCCGAGTCCTTTCTTCCCCCAATCTGCATATCGATTGAACTATCGTCGTAAAAAACAAGTACGGCGTCATTTCGTTACACGATTGTAAATTAAAAGGTTTTGGTACAACTACCTGTTTTATTTAAGCTTTTCCTCAAAAAAGAAAAAAAAATATCAACGAATTTTCTCAATGCGATCGTCAGACATAAATCCTCTATTATCTCAACTATCTCATGGTAAAGCGCACGTGTTAAGGAGAAATTACTCCTTCTTGTCTATTGTCGATTCGTCGGAGAAACTGGGGTGCATTTTAACCGTTAAATATATTAACACCATCGAAGACAAAGACGTTACCTATCGTACTCGCGTATTAGTCTTCTTCCAAGCGAGGGTAGCGTTTCTCACGCACGTGTTTCCAAAGAGAAGCAAAATTGTCGGACTTTCGTTATAGTTCCTCTCGTGCACCTGCGAATCCCACGCCTTCGAAGCATCTTCAACTTCCGCTTTCGACTTACTTTATTATCATATGAAACGAAACGAGAAGAAGAACTTTTTCGTGTAACTCAATTGGATGTAAAAGCGTCCGTCTAATTTATTCCGAACGACTGTCGTGTTTCGAGCATTGCTTCTCTCTATCTCTCTCTCTCTCTCTCTCTCTCTCTCTCTCTCTCTCTCTCTCTCTCACTCTCTCCTTTCAATCCGAATTTAAAACAATGAGAATACTTGTAATTCTTTCTACTTGAAATTAATTAAATCGTTATCTTCGATTGTTCCACATCCTTAATTCGCCAATAGTCTTAATCCCAAAAATGTATATAGACACACATATACTACGTACTTAAGTACGTATATACCTATTTCCCTCGAAATTCCTCGGCATTTACCGTTTCTTAAATGCGTCCGGCTTGCGTTCCATTTACCGAGAAAGAGTAACATTTTGTTTTAAAATCAGACCCGATTTGGGATAAACCGCACGAATCGTCGTTTATAGTAATAAAAATCTCGAACGCAAACTTTTCCATCGGGATTACTGTTTTCTCAAATAACATAAATGACCGTCGAATGATGTACCTCTGTAATGTATTCTCTATCGAAATCACTTATCGCCAAAAATTGCGAACGTGTACTACTTTCTCTCCTTGCATTTTTCTTTAAAGATTATTTTTCTTAGTATAATATAAATCATTCATATGTATAATCTAAATCATTCGTCTCTTTTGCAGATACCTGACTCATTGCAAGTAGTTGTCTTATCTTTGAATTATTTTCATATATTATAATTTCAATCGCACTTGTGTATATGTACGTATACACATACACGCACGCGTACACAAGTGTTGAAAAAAATATATGTATATGTATATGTACATATGTATATTTACAAGTATCCACGCGCAGAGTATATTTCTCTATACTTATATCCCTAAACTTATATCCCCATGGTAATAAAATCCCAACGCAATGATATCTAGTATTATACTCGTTTATGTACTATCATTAGTTTCTCCGTCATCATTTTTATATATGCAGTTGACATACATATATGTAAACACTCAGATCTGAAACACTTAGATCCTTTGAATGCTTCCTTTTTTTATTATTATCAAAGCATAGAAAGAAGATAGACATAAGTAAGAAAAAGATAGACATAAGATTACATATGCGAAAATCATCTTGATTGATACTTTACCCGATCGGAATATATAACTTCGATATATAACTTCGATTAAATAATCAATGATAAAAGTTTAGGAAAAAAGGATATAAAAAATATAAAACGAGTATGCGGATATAATGGAAAACGGATATATAAGAAAACATTTTATTCAATCAATATCTTCTTTTAGCAATAATAAACATATTTTTGGTTTATCAACTAACGCAATTTTTTTCCATTCGTACTTGCACTCACTCTTACATCTCGTAAAATTTGCTCATCTACCGTCTATTCCCTTTTTTCACATTTTCTCGCTCTCAAACATACACGCGTGCATGCATACATTTTTTATACGACAAAATGATATACTTATTTATCTATTGGTTTGATTTCTCTTATGTGTATCTTCTTATCGAGTAACTATACACAATCATTCGCATATAAAGAACGCGTACCAACGCACGTTCGAGCTCTCCTTAAAGATAAAGAAGGAAAAGAAGAAATTTCGAAGCAACGACGACGATACCGTACCTATTTTATCATAGATTCGCTCATAAAGAAGCATGCGCGAGCACTGTACTAGATCGACTTAAGACGAATTGATTTAAGTCGATTCGATCGTAAATAATACTCTAATTAATAAACTACTTATACTAGCGCGTAAGAAGGACTTAAGGCTTTGATTTTTGTTTCGGGTTCTTAAAAGTACTTTCAAAGTACAAATAATCATCTTCTAACCCTCTTCTTCGTTTTCTCTGTAAAAACCCGAAGATTACCAATCAGCCGGGTCCATTTTATACTATCTTTGGTCCTCTAGCCGCTATGATTTTTCTCTTATACATCGAATTTCGAAATGTGAAGCTTTTCGCGTTTCGACTTTTTTTTCTTTTTTATATTTTCTACAATCGATTTTAGAGAATTATTCGTATAGAGTATATGTGTGTGTGTGTGTTTGTGTGTATGTATCCTCTTTCGTTAATAAATTCAAAAGTACTTACATATATAGAAATTTTCAAATGTATCATACATATACGCAGAGATGTACGAGATGCTGATTATAGTGAAACGTGGACACAAGAAGAAGAAATGTACAGATGCGTAACGAGTTAAGTTTCGTAAGTTGAAATTCACGTATTTGTACGAATAATTGTGTATCGATCGTTAAAAGTACATTTGCACGCTTATATACCTATTTTATATATGTATTCTTTTTTTTTTATACATTCTCGGTTTTATACAATCGACCATACGAAAGTTCTTCTTTCCATTTTTATTTCGGCGTAAAATTTTGCACTTGTTCTCACCAATTCACAAACAAGCGCGCGCGCGTGTGTGTAATATATATATATATATACGTGTGTATGGTTTGTTTATATATATATATATATATATATATATATATATATATATACCTATATACCGCGGAAATTTATTAGATCGTTGCATAATTTCTGACGTATTTCCTGCATCTATATCAGAATTGTTACGTCGAAAGGATAAAACTTTATTCGCGTCCGTAGAAAATATGGCAGAAATAATGAAACGATCTAACATTTGTTTCATTCTCGCTGCTTCCAAAATTTAACTATTAACCGGTACAAAAAAAAATCTCTCTAACCATACGACTTTGGCTTTGATAGACTATGACATGTAATAGATAAAGAGCGCTCTATGTTTAGTATTAATAACATTCATTTGTATTAATCACGTGCACGATCTTTCAAGAACATGCTTATATATAATGAGAATAAAAAAAGAACGATGATTCAAATGAAATTTTTGTGAAAAATAATATCCGATGAGATTTTATTAGATGAAATCATAGCAATGCCTTTATCTCTATATCGTTAAACGTTTTATTTGAGAATATCTATGCGTTCAAACAGAAATTTATTTATGAATTGTTAGTAGCAAATAAATAATTTTCCGATATATGCGATGGCAACAGCAAAATCCTCATTTACGTATTTTACGTGTATCGAATATAGCGAAGAAATTAATTAAATGTAGGATAAGTTGTTTAATTCTTATTTAAGATTCATAAAATTTGTCAAAATCAGGCAACGTGCATTAATCAGGGCATTGAACGTTCTTGATGCCATCTGCGTACACATCTCGAGATGCGTGTCATACTTGTATAATAAATTCTCGCTAAAGCATAAAATACATATTTTATATGTATAACCGCACGTACGCACGCACGCATCCACGCATACATACAAATGAATCAACGAAACGAGTGGACGGTTCATGTTATTTCATTCATGATTAATCTTTGCTACATTATAATATAATTTTCTACAAATAGTATATATAAATTTGTATTTTATTCAAACTTTCTTTATATATGTATAATATTTCGATAGATATCTCGATACAAATAAAGTCATGAATTCATTATGGTGTTTACAATTTTACACGAATTATCGTCAAGACAGTAAATGCGTATAAATTAGTTGAACAAACAAAGCGACATTCGGGAATGGAACACCGATTCGATAACAACGTTCTTTTCAACACTCCTTATTTCAATTTCTCTCGAAATATTCGTTATTAGATAGATTCGTTCGCAGAAAAGGTAAAGATAATTATAACGCTGCGACCAATAGAAAAATTTCTTCTTCCGTTATAGCTTGGACGTTAAGAGTACAAACTTGTACACTGATATACGATAATTGTTAACGCCGTTCTATATAATGGCAAATTTTGTGTGTGAAAGTTGAGAGAGAGAGAGGGGGGGGGGAGGGAGAAATCTACTTTTTCTACTATCGCGTGTGTTCGTTCTCCTCGATGAGTTTGCGCCGATAGAGAAGAGACAAACGCAAAAAGACGCAAAGAGTCGTACACGCGTGATCCATGCTCTCCCCGTTCAAAATCAAACGCAGCGTCAAAGAAGAACACGGTGATATTCGCGTGTTATTTCGAGCCAATCTAGCGTCCATCCATCATATCCAGTTGCACACGCGAATCTGCTTTTACGACGATTTCGTTGTTCGCGTTTCACGATAATACGCTTCCCTACGTACGTTCGTTCGTTCGTTCGTTCGTTCGTTCCTTTTCTCCGTATTAACCCGTGTATTTATTATGTAATACATACGAGTAACATACGAAAAAGTAGTCTTGCGAGAAAACATCGTTTAAGAGACAGCATACGTTGTCCCTTCGCCACGAGAATAATCAACGTTAATGCGTCGATCGATATCAAAGAAGCGCTACGACGAACGAATGACAGAAAATCGGCCATTGTTTTTAAGATAATGGCATTTCCACTTTAGGGACCTTTGTTTTCTTTCGAGCTTTTTAATGTATTATGTTCACCGAATACTTTTACTTCCATTCATAGAGAACGCGTGTACATCTACGCGAAGAAACCGATGCATTGGACGATCGATAAGACATCGCTCTCTCTCTCTCTCTCTCTCTCCCCTCCCCTGCCTTCCCTTTTTCGTCCCTGTTTCCTTTTCTTTTCTTTTTTAAAAAATTGTCACATATCAATACCATGAAAAGATCGGATGTTTTAAACTTTACTCACCAACGTTCGACAAGTCGAAAACTTTTGTCCGTCTTCCGAGCATCTAAAACATCCTCGAAATCTGTATGCTGTTGGATAACGAACGAAGGAATGAAATACCTTCTCGTAAATAATTGTAATCAATGGTGTCTTCGTTAGCAGTAGCAATTCGTCGTGGATTATTTACAAGGCAGAGATTCGAAAGGTGTGAGACTAAGTAAAAAGTGTAGTCGAATTAGAGTGCGACGCTTGGCGCGCGTTCGGTGATCCCGTGGAATCGTGCGTACACCTGCAAGAAGGAAAGGGCGGTCGGTGAGACGAATCTCAGCTGCTGCTGCTGCTACCCGGAACCGGTATCGTTCTGTACGGGGCTGTGCTGCCGCTGGCGGTGGTACCGGAGAGCGGCTGTGCTGGTGGTTGTTGTATCGCTGCTTGTGACGGTGGTGGTGATGGCGTGCACCGAGGTTGCCGGGTGCTGTTACGTTGAATGGCACTTTGTTCGCCGACACCAGCCGACGCAACCTGAAGCGAGCGATAGTCTAACGCCGGCGCCGCTGGATGCTGACCTTCTCGATGCCTTCGAAGATCGACCTTTCTTTGAAAGGCCTTGTCGCAGAGGCCGCATTGGAACGGCTTGTAGCCCGTGTGCTTGCGCATATGAGTGATCAGATTGCTGCTCTGCGAGAACGCTTTACCGCATACCACGCATTTGTGGGGCTTCTCACCTAGAACACGCGTTTAATACCGTGATTACGATCTCTCTCCCTTCCTCCCTCCATCCCTCTCTTGCACCATCTTCATCGTCGTCGAGCATAAACGTGTGATCTATCTAGATACATACGTATGTACATACGTAGACAGATCTCTCGAATCTACTCGGAGATCTTTCTCTTTTTTAATGACTAATCCGAGGGATAATCGTTGAAGGGATCGCACGATCGGGAATCGGAATTGCAAACTCATACTTTGCGCATCGGTCGGCGATCATAAATTCGATTATCGACGGAGAAGACGGGACACGGTTTGGAATAATGAAGCAAGGTTAATCAAACGCAGCTGTATAAACTAATAAATCGTACGGTTGGGCGCGCGTCGATGGCGCAACTCGTAAGATGTTGCTTTGCGTCAATGCGATGAGTAAAGATGCTAATTCGCTCGAGACGATCTTTCTCTCGATATCGAGTCGAGTCGAGTCGAGTCGAGTCGAAAGATTCCATTGTACGAGGAAGGTACGACGACCTGCCGATTATATCTACTAATGTTGATTCACTTTCAAAACCGTCGCAATGAATCGATTAATCTTTATTACTTTTTAATCGAAAGACCACGTAAACGAGACCGGAGTATCGATATCTTGAAAGGATAAAAGAATAGAATTGCGCGTCCTAAGTATAATCTTTCGATATGGTCAACGTTGAAGCGACTTCTCTTTGAAATTGGCGTAATAACGCTCGGGATGCACCCGATCGAAGGTATAGGAATAAGAGTTAGCGACAATGGCATCTCGAAGATAGAAATACCCCTACCAAATAACAAGGTTATTTCCAGACGATCGATATAATTCGATGAAAAAAAAAAAAGAGTAAAAAGAAAAGAGAAAACGTCGTCTTCCTCCGCTCATACATAAGAAATGGAGAGGATTGATCGGGCGATCGCGCTAGCCAATAGCTTTGTCTCTCTCTCTCTCTCTCTCTCTCTCTCTCTCTCGAAATGTGTGTCCAAGGTTTTCCCTCTAACATCGATAGCCACGAACGAACCGACGAAACGCAATAAACGATAGGGTGATATTAAAAAGTGTGCTTGCTAGCTTTGTCGCAATCATTTCGACGAATCTTGACGCACATGTATGTAGGATACTTGGGCCTACATATGATATATGTACCGGCATGTAGAAAAAGGAGGTTTCAGACGAGTCGCACGAGTTAATGACAATAAAAGAGAGAGAGAGGGAGTAGAAAGAAGAGGGTCGAACGGACAACTCGCAAGCCTTTTTCTAAAAGTCCTTCGGTCGGACGTCTAACGTCGATCGTGGGGTTGCGATAATAAAGGTAAACAGCTGTTCCTCCGTTACGTCGCCATCGAAATTCCGAGCAAACAGTTTTGCGATTATAAAGCGACGATAAAAACGTGTATCCCCGACGACGAGAACGACGATGGCGGTGGTGTTACACCGTCGTCGGAAGGCGTCGCCGTTAAGATTCTATCGAAAAGGAATTAATTCTGCCTCGACTCCACTTGCCATCACCGCCACCGCTGCCGCCGCCGCCACCGTCACCGCCATCGCCACCACCACCACTACCAACAACAACAACAGCATCGCTTTGTACGTTCCGCTAACTGGTGCCAATAGTTCGAGTGCTTGCACTTTCAGTAAAACGTTTATCTCATTGGCGTTTAAGACGAACCGAGAGAGAAAGACGGTAGAATTATTTATCGGATAGAGTATATTTGCGCGAGCGTGTATAGATGCGCGCGCGTGTGTATATGCGCGCGCGCGAGAGAGAGAGAGAGAGAGAGAGAGGGACACTTTCTTCGATATCGCATATACGTACGCATACATAGCGGCAAGTAAATTTTCCACGTAAATTGCCCGAAGTTACGTGCCGTATAACGAGCGATATCGGCGAATAATATTCTCTGGAGAACACGGCCCCTTGGCTCGGGGAATGAAAAGTATACTAAAACGGTAGAAAGATATGCTACCCGTCAGGACGCACACGAGGATAAACTTATAACTCTGGTCGTACGACGTGACGTGCTCGTTGTATTTCACGATGGGCTCCTACGATAAGTCGTTCGTTTCTGATATCAAGACGATTCTCCATTTCCGTCGTAAATTTCGACGCTCCTCCGCCTATCGTTCGTTTCGTCTTACTTAAGATAGGAATTTTAACCAAGTTATTCGTTTCGCGCCATTCCCGAAACTCTCGTTATTCTCGTCGCCGTTTATCGATGTTTTTGCTTATTTTCAAATTCGTTCGAACGCGAAAAAATTCTGACGAACGAAATATGTAAGTAGTCGCGCTCGCCTATGCGTTTCACATGTGTAGCGTATACCCGTCGATCGATGACAAATCGATATCAGCATGATTAGACATTCTCTCTCATCTTCATCCGTCTTTTTCGCTCTTACCGTCTCTTTTTTAATTCAGCGTATCGGCGATCATCGCATTATCGGATATACCATTACAATTATTATCTTTCGCATGACAGAACGAAGAATGGTAGAGTCCAGGAGGACTATTGAATATTGTTGTCGCACTGTTCCGCCACTTCGTTCCTGTCATCGCTCCTATCTACTCGCTTGTGCGAAGAAAAATACAATTATAGTAATTGCCGTCTAGGATTCGATCACCATAACTTTGTCGAGTCAAGGCAAAGGGAAGGAACGAAGAAAGGAAGGAAGGAAGGAAAAGAGAAAAGAGAAATACGATACAATAGAAATTGAAGCTTTTCGTCGTGCGCTTCTATTTTCAAAGAGAAGAAGAGAGGCGAGCTTTACGAGATAAATTGGACGTAACGCGTGCACAACTTGGACGTGTTTTTGCAATCGATTTTAGCTAGGGAACCTCGCGTATAATCAAAGTAAGTAAAGAAAACGAAGAGAGGCGTAGAGTCAGGGACTACGGAAGGGACGGTGGGAAAAAATTGCAAATACCGAATTTATTAGGGAGAATCGCGTCGATGGGACATTTTTGGAAAAATCACGAAGAACGACCTCGCTGACGGGTCCAGAAGAAAAGTATTTATCGAGTGTGTCGGCGAACGAGACGCGCGCATATACGTACGCGCGAACCGGTATATCGATCCATCCCGACTCTCATTACCAGCCCCTTACCGACCGACTTAAATATTTACCGACCGAAGCGTTCACTCGGTGGCCGATTTTAATGATAGGAGAGGTAGAATCGTATCTGCGACCACGCGCGTGTACGCCTGTGTCGAGTCTGTGCGCGCACGAGTTCGCGCCTATCACTCGGAGCATGCGAGAAGCGGCGATGCGAGAAGCGGCAATGCGAGAGAGAGAGAGAGAGAGAGAGAGAGCGGACGGACTGGGATGACCGTCGGGGGTGGTTCTCGCTTAATTATGCAAAACTCGCCTAACGAACTTGATGTAATAACGCGATGTCGTATCAACGACGATGGTGAAAGAGAGTCGGCAAATCGATCCGCCTTGTCCGGTTATTGCTCGATAGAGATCGCTTGGAAAAGACGATGCGACTTTTTTGTTTTACGGGAAATAAGGATCTTCCGCGATAGTAAAAATCGATCGAGCCTAGTGTTACTTGCCGCGCGCCTTCCCGGCTCTTCTACCTGTTTTCGATACGGGACGAGAGTCTTTAATATCGTAATACTTCCTGTCTCTTTGATGCATCGTTCCTGATAACGATCGTGTTTATAGCGCGACTCCAAAGTTTCTCATCATTTGTCTTGGCCGTAGCGTACGCGCCTCGTATGTATCGTTCGATAGTAAAATAATTTTTGTCGCCGTAACAGAATTTATGCTCCCAATCGTTCTCATTGACTCGTTCGTGCTTTTGCACCGTCGTCATGTACCGCTAATGTACCATTACATTTTCGGTAAGCGAAAATAAGATGAGGATAAGTGGGAACGACGCGACGATATCCGATCGTTTCTCTTTCTCTTTGCGATAAACGATAAACGTTCCCGCCGTTCTTTTACCGTCGGGTATCTAACGAGAATTATTTGACAGGCTATCGTGACGACGTAGTAGAGGAGTAACGCGCGCTCGTTCGATCAAACCATTTCCCGGAAATGTTCGCCTCTTTCCCCTTACTTTTCTTTTCTTTTCGTTTTCTTTTCGTTTCTTCCACTTCGCCGTTAGTTCTTCTTCTACTTCGTAGCTGATGTGCCGAAGGACAAAGAAAAACGAACCGTGCATTCTCTTTCTCGTCATTCTCGATAGTGCACATTTGTGAAATTTATTATTAACCCGAAGCGTCGAAGCGTAGGTAACGTAATCGTTGAAATTGCAGTAGACGGAGAACGCGCGTATATTCCGTCGATGGTTGCTTTCATTTTTTAAGTACGATCGCAAACAGTAAACTTAGCCGCGCGTATACTTTGCGGAGGAATTCCTAAGAAGAAAAAGAAAAGAAAGGAAAAGAAAAAATAGCTCGCAAAAGGGAAATCAATTTCCGATGACAAAGATCGGTGCGCGATCGCTCATACGTGCCGATCCATCATTGATCGTTCGATGGCCGCAAAAATGTCATGTTGTACGCAAAAGTAACTTCGTAATGCCACGGTGCATCGTGCACCGACGACCGAGACTTTGCTGGAATTTACTTACGACGAGGTTTTATTTGAAATTATATGGTTTCTCTCCTAACTACACGGGATTTACACATTTTCGTTCGTCCTATACAATTTTACGCGACATCCTATATTCCGCGCGAAGACCGGCTCATCGCTAAAATTTCTATTCGACCGTGGCTGAAATATTATAGCCATGGTATCGAAAATCACAATAACGCGGATCGATTCGTGACCAGATTTTAGCGATAATTCACGATTAGAATGCGAAGGATTAAGGGTTTCGTGGACTTCGTTGCAATTCATTTTTCATAGCACCGTAGCGAAGGTACGTCGGACAGCTCGTAGATATCATTTCTATTTTTCAGCATAGATCGTACCAGCCTGTCACGTATTCCGCGAGAATTATTTATAGAGCACGGTCTTGCAAGGGAGGGAAAACTCCGCGGAGTGTCTACGAATGGATGCGCTGAAAACAATATACCGCCTCGGAGAGAATTGCAATTACACAGCGCAAAACCTCGAGGGGTTATTATCACGCCATTCTTCTCCACGGAGGGTTCGTCCCTTAGGACTCGCTACGTCGAGTCTATCGAACGAAGTGCATATAAAAGTGGCCGTATCGGTTAGCGAACATAGCGATCGCCAGGAATATAAAGAGGATCTATGCTGGCATTAACTTTTACGCGATACGAAAAATACGTCCTTTCGCGTCGAACTTGCTATTTCAATGAAGTTGCACGAAAACTTTGATTTCTCGGTTTCGCTTCTTACGTCGGAAAAGAAGGAAAGCCATGTTGTTGTTCGTTCGCTGCTTCGTTCGCTCGCTGGTTTTAAAATATGACGGATAGCGGTAGAAAGGGGCGAATGAAAAAAAAAAAAGAATCGATTCCCTCGCGTTTCCTTCTTTTTCTTCTTCTTCTTCTGCTCGATCTTTTTTTTTTTTTTTTTTTTTTATTTTGTATTTGTAGCAAAGCGAAGTAACGATCGGAAATGGGGACGTACGGGAGGATGGTGATACAAGAGAAAACGTAATTTTCTAGGCGGAACGAACAAAGAAGAAAAACCAAGAGAAGGTATTTACGTTAATAGACGAATACGATGAATATGACGAATAGGATGTAAATATGTGCCAATACCCGAGCAAAACGATTTCTACGGATTAAGGAATTTAACGAATCGCGAGATCGCGATCCTTTAACGGAACGATAAACGGATTGATTCCAAAGCAAGAAATCCTTCGAATTTTCTAGTCCCTGCCAAGAAAATATACGTATTTTGATCGATATGTGAATCGAGGATAGACCTTGTACGGTTAGTACATGCGTTGCCATACGACGACGATATCAATGTAATTATCGTTCGCACAATCGTACATGTACATACGTACGTAGATATGTATTAACAGAGAAAAGTATTTTTCCGCTCTTACGAACGGACGAGCGTCGTAAACGTCAAAATCGTTTGTTAAAAACGATAAAAATGTTATAAAGAATGAAAAGTTTAAGAGTAAGCAACAAAAACGTCGATAGACTTTTTCAAAGTTTCATCAAAACGATAATAAATCGGCAAATCGTATAGAGAGTAAATCATAGCGTAGCATATATTGTATATACGCGTATACATACGTAGGTATACATACGTATATAGGTCCCTGCACGTTAATTACCCGCATTTTAGTTTGGAACATTTATCGCCCGAAACACCTTAGAGTTACCTTAGAGTTACGTAGGAACGTAGAGTAAAATGAACAAGACGGGGTTGCGTCACGATAATCGAGGTCGGAATCTGTCGAGTCATAAACAATAGCGATCACTTGGTCGTTATCCTTCGTTCGATACGCATGGAATAGTATAGATAAGACCGCGACGCACTTAACTGCGAGTGCAATCGTTCCTTCGTTCGTTTAGATACTCTAACGCTTACGATTAGACGAGAACGTTTAAACGTTTAATTTAGATTGGTATTTTCTCCATACCTCTCTCAGTGCACCAAGAAGGAGATAGATAGAGAGAGAGAGAGAGAGAGAGAGAGAGAGAGAGAGAGAGAGAGAGAGAGAGGGCTTCGGATCGGGCAGAGATCGCGTGAAAATAGAATTAAGCTCGGTATTAATCGTCCGTCCTCTCGCATTTAGCTACTTTACCGGTTAGAACCATTCCCGCGCGGGAACGATGAAAGCAAAGGACTAGGGGTCCTCCCCACCTATTAGTAATTAGCACGCAACACCACCTCATTTCCCCTCGTGGCTCGTGCCACGGTGGCGCGTGTCGTGCCGGAAACTCACTTAGTGCGCGGCAAACAGACCGTTTCTCATCGTACAAGCGCTCCTTCCCGTTCGTTCGTTCTCAGGAGAAAATGTATTCTTCGCGCAGCTGATTAAATCGACACGTTAAAGCGTAATCGACCTTATTTTCTACGTATTTCGAAAGAGAAAGCGATAATGAAGAAACAAATTATCGAACATTCCATCGCGCGACCGTTCGATAAATAAACAAAAATTCCGAATCGAAACGACGCGGACGCGGTCGCGAACGAATCTCATGGGAGTTTCGTTCGGATCGCGTCAGCTGTTGAGCGGACGTCAGACATCGGACGTCATACTCGCATCAATAAAGACATGTGTCCGATTCGTATATAACCGTTATTAGGACACTGCGCGATGCATGACACACGCGCGATCCTCCCTGTGCCTGTGCGCGCGTTACGATACCTACGATATATTATATGCCTATCTCCCCCCCCCCTCCACCACCCTCTCACTCTCTCCCTCTCTCTACGCACACACAGAAAGTTAGTGGGTACCCTCTGGCCGCGTGATAGCAAACTTCCTAGCTCGTTCCCGGAAGGAAGAGATTTGGGGAAGCTTGCTATGCTCGTACTTATCAACGACGATCGATATCACGTTCCTCCCATTATTATTATTAAGCGAAGGAAAATATATCGCCGCTGGCGTTACTCTTCGATATGAATCAGATAGGCATTATCGTTACGTTAGTTTTTAATAGGCCTGCAGAAAAAAAGTATCATCCGGCATAATCGTATAAGGAACGAACTAACCAAGTTCCTTCAAAGGGGATCCTTTGGCGTCGCGGTAACCTTGTCTTTTAACCATCTCTCGTCAATGATAAGTGCTTGCGTGCGAAGTGGATTACGTCGTCGACGCTTCGATACTTCATTCGTTCCAATTAAGTGGATCAAGTTGAAATTGGTCCCCGATATATCACGTTACTCAAAGATACAAATCTAATTGTAAGCGAAGGAATATGTTGGAAGGGCTGTTGGCGAAAGTAGCAAAGCGTTTGAATTAACCACGCTATAACGTAGCGTGGTTGCGGTTTAACCTTAGTCGTTTACGCTTCTAGTACAGTTACCCTTCTAGGGAACATAGCTCGTGGCATAAGGGATCATTGGATACGAGTCGCGAAACGTTATCCTATTTTCTCGATAAACTCTAAGAGAGACTTAATTGCTTCGAAGTAGTAGCAAATCTCATTGTCAAGAAGGATCTTTCCAATCGAAATTTTATACGTACGACGATTGATATAAAATTTTCCTGAAGAAAATCTCTTCTTTTATCCTTTTCGTTTATTTTTTCTTCTTCTTCCTTTTTCCTTCTTCATATTTTCCAACAAGGTCATAGTATTTTGATTTTTCTCTCTTTTTTGCTTTTCGTTTTGTTTCTTGTTTCTTTTTTTTTCTTATTATTAACAAAATATCGACCCGACAGTCGTGTCATACCTTTCTACCGTTCCGTGCGTGATTCGTTTACGTGCTACGACGGACATAAAAGAGGCTATGCAGACAAGCGGCTACGGTGCCACGATCGCGAATCTAAACGTCCAATTAAGTACATCGATATTCGTGCATCCTTTCTCGCATTTGTCATCTCTTGCAACGTAGGCAGCGTTGATTGCAACTTCAAAAATTCTTACGTTCGTACGTACAATCCTTGTTCAAGTTTAGGAATATAACGCGTAATTCAACCATCGACTAATAATAAATGATTAAACAACGACGCGTTCAACCTCACGTATCGTCCAAGCCTGGGGTCATGCTCGGAGGGAGACTAAGGTAATATGAAAAGTCTCGTTAGAAAGAAATTAGGAAGTCTAATGGTAGAAATTATGAAGTCTAAAGGAAGAAAGGAAATGTAAAAAGGGGGAAAGGATCGTAGTCACTTTGGATCCCACTTTCCATATAAAGAGAACTATCGACTTTACATACTCGTATAGTACTTACTATTATACGCCGTATGCGTGATTCGCAAGCGTGTGCTTACGACAGAAGTAGCCTAGAAGCATTATTGTGTATATAAATGCGCGCGCGCGCGCACGCGCGTGTGTACATATACATATACATGTGTACATACGTACGTACGTACATACATATGTATATATGTGTATATATATATATATATATATATATATATATATATATGTATATATATATATAATAGCAGACGGCGACCGCGACGATGTTAGGACGACGATGCGCTCCTTGTATGCGTCAACGTGCGCTAACATCGTGATATAACCTCGATTGTATGATGCCGACGATGATGCCGAACGCAAATGCCCAATGTTCCTTCTTCCTCCTCTTTCTCTCTTTTTCCTTTTCGTTTTTTTCCCTTTTTCCTGTTCGAGCTGCATGTTCGACCGAGTAAACGCACGCGGCTCACCGTCTACCTAATTCCATTTGCGCGATAACGCGCACGAAACGGATTCACCTTTCGTTGCGATACGACGCGACGCGATGCGGTGCAACGCGAGCTTCTCTCGCTCTTTCGTCGGATTTTTTCCCCAGAACGAAATGCACACACTTTTTATCTTCTAATTGAAATTAATCGCAATCGATTATTTGCAACGTTTCGTTCGTCTCGATCGTAATTAAGTCCAACGAAGAAGAGGAACGTTAACGTTACGCTTTGACGTTGCTCGTAGGTGCGCGCCGATCGATAAAAGTGTTACGCATATATAATCCTAATCCTTCTATCAAAAGAGAAAGTCGAATCAATCGAGAAGAACGTAGACGCGCGCGCATACAACGTACAACGGGAGGTACCGAGACTCCGTAAAACTTGCGTCTCTAGGAAAGATACGGAATTATTTCTGTATTATCGGAAAACACGATAAAGAGTATCCTTTTTCTCATTTATTCCTTCGGTCGTGAAACGCACGGACTTATGTTGAAACATTTCGTCGATCGTACGGCAACAATAGGAACTCTGAATAATGTAACGTAGTGGCAACAAGCGGGCTTCGTAAATAATTCGTAAACCGCTCTAGCGACTCGATCGTCTTGAACTTTGTCGTTGGGCTCGTGCCTACGACGCGGGGTACTTTGGATACCCCGAAAACAATGAGCGATAAAAAGAGCGAAAATGGAGAACCTCGTGCGATCGAACTCGAACGGTAACCAAGAACGGAGAATAGTTTGCCTTGTCGCTTCTCTCTTGTTACGAACCGTTGGAATTATTAAATACAACGGACAGGGCCTGTGTGTGCGCGCCTGTTTGCGCGCCTGTTTGCGCGCCTGTACGCGCAAGCGAGTGAGTATGTATCGACCAAAGTGGCAAGCTTTCGCAACGCTTTCGTCCTACGATAGAAAAAGCTTTCCAACTCGGATGAATATTAATTGAAAAATTATCCGTGACTCTTATCGGAAGATAAGTTCTCCTCTATGACGTTAATGCGCAATCGTCTACATTATGCATTTTCATTATTTATTCGTGATATAATTCGAATAATCGATTTTCATTAATTTCTCGAACCACTCTGGAACATTAATCGATCTGCTAACTCATATACGTATGTACGTGCATATCGGTATATAGGATACTCACCGGTGTGAATGTACGTGTGCTTCTTCATGTCCGATTTTTGGTGAAACCTCTTGCCGCAATATTGACAGGGGTAGGGTCTCGTGTCGGAGTGAATTAGAAGGTGAGTGCTGAGCGTGCTCGACCGTTTGAATGCTTTCCCGCATTGTTTGCACTGTAACAAGGATTTCGTGGTTTTTCGGGTTAATACTCCGTTCCAAAAGCGCGTTAAAACTTTTCTTTCTCTCTTCTTGGCTTTTACGCGCTCTCCTAACGTAACCTTTCTACCTCTAACGATCGTTATCTATGGACAGAGATAGGTATTATTTCGTCCAGGAATTGAAAGAAAAATCTACGTCTTCGTAACCAGGACAGGTGCCTTTGGCACTTGCGACTCGGTGTACTTATTAAGCAAGAGAGAACAGGAATTGCGTGTCGAAGTAAGCATGCAATTATACTTTTGTCGATTCATCCCCTTTGTTCTTATATCAATTCAAGGAGGAATTAAGCGTCCAGACAGAATGAATTTCCGTTCTCTTTGTACTCTATTTCCTTCGTTGCCACTCGTCGGATATCCGACGAATCGGCCCGCGGCCCATTTTCGCGCACGTGGAAAAACGCAGTTTTACCTAGATAACGGAATTTCTATCCGTCCATGTATAGGCATCGCTCGGAGTATAAAGCGTGTAACGATCTTTAACGTTCGTTCCGTCAAATCTATCTTCTTAGCTTATCGGGACTGCGTATCCTCATCTCTCTCCGAATGTGTCAGAAATATCGTCGATTCTAGAGACGAACGAATTTACGAGGAAGCGAAAGCAAAGACTTTTCCGATTGTAAGATGAAACCGATCGTCGAGTCGAGGAGAAGGGAATAAGAAGAGAAAAAGGGAAGAGAAGAAGAAGGAAGGGACACCTTCAAGAGGGCCGCGCCGCGCCGCGCCGCGCCGCGCCGCGCCGCGCCGAGACGGGACGGCCGACGCACCTGTGCTCATTTTATTTTTCTCGACTCATTGTAGCGGAGGCGCCAGTCGTCACAATGCTACGCGCAACACGCGTGTCTCTTTCCGGACAATATACGTAAGTAAGTACATATGTAGGTTTGTAAGCGGCTGGATAGAATCGTGCGTGATCGTAACCAACTCGAAACGCTACTCCCGTATGCGCGCGCGTATCCTTTTGCGTTTCCAAACTTTGCTTTTTTCAATTTATGGATTGCGCTTTTAACGCTAAGCCCCGAAACATCGCCACGGGTTAGCTCAACTGATACTTCGGCCCGATATCTTTCGAACGTTAACCGCAACATTGTTAACAGCCCCTTTTGATCGCCCACCGTGCAAATACATTTTTCCCGCTTGAACGCGAGACGGGAGTCGTCCTGTATCGTCGGATAACGTTCGATGCTGAAACACCAAAACCCGTTCTCGCGCGTCCCCGTGGGACGGGAGCGTTGTCGAACGTGAAACGACTCGTAAAGGGATGGAGGCAGGGGGTGTCCCCGATCTTGATCGTTGCTTTCATATGTGTGTCTCGACGAAAGGAAGCAAACGGAGGAAAAAAGAAAAGAAGAAACAAAACGAAATATAAAGGGAAAAGTCGACAAAGCCGGTTCGACGAAAAGCATCCGAGTCTCGTCTTTGCTATTCGCTTCTTTCGTCACGAACGAATCCTTCCTAAGCAGGAAAAAGAGACTTCCTCCCGGAGGAAGCTTTTGTCGAAAGTCATCGTTTCTATCCCGTCGCGCCGAATCGATTGCCGTTGTTCGATTTATTACAAGTTTACGATTCTTTGCGATAATTCTAAGCGATCGTTATCAACGACTACCGCCGTAAAGCGACTAAGTCGTTTGTCGATTCGTTAAAATTTATTAACATCCGTATTGACCTCCTGTTGATTTTCAAGGTCAATAATAATCGCAAGACAATGGCAATTACGTTGAATGATAACGGAAAGGTGTACGGTATCGATAACGGTTGGACTGTTTTTTTCTTCTTTCGGAAGAAAAGGAAGGAAATAAATACCCCGTTGCTTCGGTACACCGCGGAGAGGAGTCGCTTCGGTGAAAACGTCCGTCCCGTTTGTGGATCAGCGGCAAAGCTGGCGGGGACAAGGGGACAGGATTAGAGAGAGAGAGTGAGAAAGGAGGAAGGACGAAGGAGGTAAGGGAGATCGTTAATAAGCACCGCGGCACTTCGTTCAAGAGTCGCAAAGGAAGCGATGGATTGTGGGAATGAAAGCGGGTAGGGAGTGGAGCACGCCATTGTAGTCGCACGACACGAAAGTGTTCGCTTCCGGTGGCGCTTCGAGACAAAAGGGAGACGTCCGCGAGCGTTACGAGATGCTGCTGCTGCTGCTGCTGCTGCTGCTGCTGCTGCTGCTGCTGCTGTCGCTTGACCTGACCGAGACTTTCGCCAACGATCTGACATCGATACCTTTCGTGTGAATTTTCCATTTTAATTTCCTCTCTTTTTCTTTCGTTCTTTATCCTTTCTCCAAACAACACAGTAGACAAGGAGCCAGCGTGAAAATTCAAAGATCTCGACGGCATTGTGATCTTCGACTTTGACCTTTCCTTGCAGAATCAACGATTTTCTTAATCCAACTCTCGTACTGTAGTTCTTGGGCTCGTCACGGCTATTCAACGATAGAGCGGTATATGAGTTTATTTGAAAAGCACGCGTTGGAAACACTCTTTGTCGAGCGAAAAGCGGTAAGAGGTCGCGTTTCGTTCGCCGATCGGGAAAGGCCCAGCACTCGGCCGGCAACTCGGGTCGAGTTTGGAAAAATAAAATCAGTCCTCCGAAATAAAAACGACGTGACGCGTCTGGCCCGCATATCCTAATATGTCCGCATTACAGTTACGTGTCGGACGTAAAACCACTGTTGAGAGAGTTCGAGAGCTCCCATCGAATCGGGCGTAATTACGATGTAGCCTCACCGATACGTACGTTCCTACGTATGCACACGTATCCATACGTACGACGTACGTACACGTCAAAACATTTGACCCGTTTCCTCGGCACCGACTCCTGGGGGGTACTTATATACTTTCGCAGGAATTTCAGATCGCGTGACTCCTGAAATCGGCGTAATCAAAGACACGTCGTTTCTTCTTTCACCACGAAGTCGCGGATTTCGTTTGTTTCGTTTACGCTCGAGAATAAGATGAGAAAGGGAGGGAGGACAACTTGGAAATTTTCATTTTCTCTTCCTTTCTCGTTACCACGGATTTGCCTGCGCTGCGTTTTTATCTTAAAAACTGTTCAAAACCGTTCAAAAGTACATAGTATAGAACACATTAGTGTAGAAATATTTTAGCGTACAAGTCTTGCGTTAGATCAATATTTCCGCGCGAAAGCGATCGAGTATCGGTTGTTTTGCGGCTACTTGAAAATGTAAGACAAGATGCTGGAGGGAAGCTCGCGCTCGCGGGAGAGAATTTATTCGCGCGGCTTCGCAAATTGACCGTAAAAAGAATCAGGTACGGCGATTAACCTCGGCAAATCGGCGTTGCGACGGAGTCTTCATTTTTTGCGGAGGACGCTCGGCGTGGAAGATCGGGAGGGGAAGAGAGAGAGAGCGGTTGCACGCGCACATACATATGTAATGCTACGCCGAGGGTCTTGATCTTTGATCGTCGAGATCCGCGGTTGCTCTCGCGGAGAGTCATGTGCCGTGCCGCGCTGCGCCGCGCCGCGCCGGATGGAAATCCAAGTTGCTTTTTACGTTCGCGCAAAAGAAGAGCGCGCCGATAAAAGTCTCGAGTCGAGTGTCCCAGTCGAGCTCGTAAAATCGACTTCGTACGGTAAACCCACGCACGAGCCACCTAAAGGTGCACATTCGCCACAGAGAAAGAGGGAGTGAGAGAGAACCCGTGTGTCTTTGTGCACGTGTACGCGCGCGCGTGTGTCGTGGAAGGTAACTTCGAGATTTCCAGGACCGATACCACTCGACTTCCTCGAAGGCCTATCGTCGATCTTTGCCGTTCGACGATTCGCGCTTCTCGGCGACTACGACGTTCGTTTCTCGATCCGGATAAGTTAGGACATTTCGAAAATCCAATCGTATCTGTCCTCGTAATCGACTAAAGAATATACTTCTAAGTGTATCCCTTCCTAATCGAGATATGACTTTGACGAGTAGTTATATGCACTATACGTACACTGCATTACATACACGTACTCGAGTAATGTACATCCGTAGATTTTTAGTTTGTACTTGTTTAGTAATTGGTTTAATAAAGCTCGATGAAATATATCTACATAAAAGATGATATGGAAAGAGAAAGCGACTTACTTGAAAGCTTCTTTCGGACGACGACGATGGAGTGAGGGGTGAATGATGAATTTGCCTGTTGATTATAGAAGTAGCCAAAGGATTTTTAGAAGACGGTGCTTTCGTTTCTCTGGCCTCTCTTTCGCAAACTGATCCAGGCGACCAAATTTCATTCTTCCTGGTGATGTTCGACGAGACGTCGTTTGGTTTCGTGCTAAGATTCAGAGGTACTTCTTCCTCTAAAACACGTGGTGTAAATTGAAATTAGACGCAACCTTACCGCTACGAATACCGCGCGGGTATCCAAATTCTCTCTCTCTCTCTCTCTCTCTCTCTCTCTCTCTCTCTCTCTCTCTCTTTGACCTCAACGTTTAAAACCGTTACCAAAAAGTGCGCGCATTCTAAAAATAGAATTTCTAGAATTTAAAAATTTTCAGCTACTAAAAATAGAATTATCGCTTGATTACTGCACGTATACGTTCACGTGATAGTGCAATCTTTTAGCAAAAGAGTATCGTCCTAACGAGTCACCAACAAACACAAAATTTGCCGTGCTTCGCATCGCATTTCCTCTTCTTCAACCCGTATTTACGTATAAGGAAAAAGTAGTAGAAGAGTATCGGCCGTTTATTCTTATCGAGTTGGGTATTTAACTATTTGCTATCTTTCGCGAAGACACCGTAAACACGTTGCTACGTCAGGCGCGTTTTCTTGAAGAACTTTCGAAACGATCGCTACCAAAACGAGTTATCAAAATTGTACGAACGAGTATGAAGGATTAAAAATAGATAGATGGGTAGAGAGAGAGAGAGAGAGAGAGAGAGAGAGAGAGAGAGAGAGAGAGAGAGAGAGAGAGAGAAACGCAAAGGGAGAAACGCAAACCGCGTAAATGAATTTAATTAGCAAGATTATTGAACGTATTCGCAATTCGATAAGATTGAATTCTGCCGAGATACCGAGACTGCTCGAAATGTCGACTCGTCTGTAATAGCAAAATGGAGTATTCTATTTCTTACGCGATAAAATTCGCACACCTGAAACCGTTTAGCGACCTAAAATAAAGCGTAATACCGCTTCGTCAGCTTGAAGAGCATTATCGAAAATAATTGATGACTTGTAAGAACCTCGTCTATGTACGTTCAACGAAAAATGACGCTTTTAACGGTAGCAGCTGCGCGATTAGCCTTTGTTCTAGCCTCTTTTGCCGATCGTTTTTGTACGACCATTCGTCGCCATTTACGAGTTTATGTTTGTTACGGAATTGTCCTCCTACATATCGTCTCGTTATCCGATTCCTCGTAATCACGCGACGATAGGTCGAACGATAGGTAGTCGTGTCGTCACAACTCTTAATTATTCCTATTTGAAGCGGTCGTAGCATAATTTCAAAAAAACATATATTAGGAAATTTAGAATTTACGGAAACGGCAACTGGCGCTGGTATATGACAAACGAATAATCGGTAAACGATCGAAAAAGTCGCAAATAAGAGAATCAGATGTAGTCTCTCACCGATTGCAGCTTTTTCCGTGGTGCATCTCGGCGAACCTGGTTTGACCGGGCTTAGAGGTTCCGGATGGATGGGCGAACAATTGGCGACCGGTGTCGTTTGCTGAGCTGGAATTCTTAACGGCGGCAGAAGGGAATGCGGCAACAGAAAGCCTACGTTTCGGGTCCACCAAGTGGTCCCGGACGTCGCGTAACCACTGTACATCAGACCGCAACGCATCTCTAAAATAAAAATATCCTCTAAATCGTGAGAAATGTCGAATAACGATGGTATATGTCGTAATTCGAAAAATATCTTATCAATTTATAAACCGATCGACTCGTGGAAAAAGAAAGTGGGGAGAGAGAGAGAGAAGAAGGAGGTCTTACCTCGCGTAGCTACGTTCGCGGTATGAGGCAAATTTTGTAGTCGTAAGTCCGAACCATATCCGGACACGAGAGTAAAAGCGCTGAAACGGTCCGGAACAGGTACGCAGAAGTTAGAGGCAAGATTCGAGAAGGCAGCGCTGCTCGCGCTGCTTCCCGGAGCGCCTGGGCTCCAAGGAGAGGGTGGTAACGTCACGTTGGGACTACTGGGAGGCGATAGGGTGGCCGGGGGCGACAGTGCTCCCACCGGAACTCCTACAGGATCGCTGTGAAGTTCCGGTTTCATGTGCCAAGTTCGTGGAACCGCTTCTGAAATTTCACACGAATGCGATCAATTCCCTGCTAAAATGAAAATCCAAAGTTTTCTTTCTTTTAAGAGACGATCGCTTGGCAAAGATGGCTGGAATTAACGTTACCTTTAAACGTAGTTCGTAGTTTCTTATCAGACCATAATTTCGGTCGATATTCCAAGTACTTACCTATTATGTAATTGCATGCGACGAACGAGGATGATCTATCGAGTTATTTCGTATTACGCGATCGTGCTCGCATTTATTTTACCTCTACCTCATTGCCGATGATCTCCACGATTCCTGAACCTTCGACCACTTTTACTACTTTTACTACTTTTATGCTCGCGGTAATGTCCGTCATTCACGCAGCTTTTATAATGGCTCGCGCATGAGCCATTATTGCGAGAGATAGGAGAACGAGCAATTTTAACGATTTGCTACGGAAACTAATTAAGATGATAACAAATATACAATAGTAAACGTAGAACGAGCTCCGACTAGAGCTCCTTCCTTAGAGCAAAGCTGCCTTTCGTGACAATCGCGTTTCGACAGTTGGGAACGGAGAAGATGGTTAGTGCCATATCGCTTGCCACTTAATTACAATTATACCCGATTCGAAAGAAAATGTTTCTTCTTTTCAATCGTCCGATGTTTCCCTCTTACCGACGACTGACCGAAGGCGGGTAGAAGGGAATGTGTGACGTCACGCATGATAAATCGACGGAAGACAATCAAACTGGGCTATCTTCTCTGGGAAGAAGCACCGAAACGTTGCTCGATATACGAGCCGGTTAACGATAGTCGAACGTTCGAAAACCGGTATTGGATACGCTCGATGACACGAGCCCCGCCAAGTAGATCGTACGCGTACGTGCGTTAATTCCGCGTAACCCCGAAAAAATTCGAGTTCGGTAATATCTGGAGCGGTAGTAATTATCGATAATTCGAGTATCTCGAGGAAGAAGTGTCAGCGAAACGGAGAAGAAGCCAAGAGAAAGTGGCGCTCGGAAAGTGAACGAGGGAAGTACTTCTCGCGCTCGGCTCTGCTCGAACGTACTCGGTCCTACCGCTTTCGATATCGGAACTGCCCGAAAATATGATATATCGTCTCTCGCATAGACGACCCTTTGGCTTAACCTACTCGCACGAGCGAGTCCCTAAGTATTGAAAACTCGGCCGACCTAAAGAGAAGTGGAAAAATCGGGCGCACGCGCGATCACTCGCAGATTTATGACGCGCGACGTTCCTTGCAAATCCAATCGCAATTTCAAAGGTTCAACGTGTACGATCGCTCGTCGCGTCGTCTTCGAGAACGAGTCTCTCGAGCTTTCCCTCGGACGCGCCGCCTTAATTCATCGGCCATCGTAGAAATTCGTTTCTCTCCTTCTCGCAAGTTGCTTCTCCGCGGAAGCGAAATGGCATCTATCCTTGATACTGCGACACGAGTCAGTCGATTTCTTTTTCTCGAAAGGATAATGTTGTACGTCGACGATGAAGAATCACGACGTTATACGAGGGCCGTCTTTTCGAATTTAAGAAAAGATGGATAAAAGATATACTTTCGAATGGTTTACTTTAATAACGATATATCTACGTATGTAAGCACATATTTCTATTGCTGGGACCTGGGTAAGTTTTTCGTATCGCGCGTATTTAGGTGGTATTTTTCGTTTTTACCATCGAAGCCTACCGTCAAAATCTTACACCATGCGTTCCTTAGTTTGCCATCGTTTCGAAGGCTGCCGCGCCGACGATGCCAGTCAGCGTTTTCAAAAATAAGGACTAATCCGTTGGTGCGAGGTGTCCGTTGAAGGATGGGTAAAAAATGATTTCGAACTGTTCAAACTGCAGCGGTGAGGTCGAACGTTGTCGTTTCTCGGAGACGACGTGGGCGTCCCAGTGGACAGTGACCCACGTCTTTCACGTCTTTCGCGCCCCGTGAGCCCTGCAACCTTGTCTCTGAACTTTAGTAAAACTATTATTTTTTATTAACGAAAATCTGACGATAAGACGAACTTTTGACGGTAGACGAGATTATTTATCGCAACGCTCCTTGTAAATTATTGACAGGCGTCGATGACAAATACGAATCTGACTAAAGACATTCATGGCCGACGGCAATTAAGGAGAGCTTCTCTACTTCGTAAAACGGACGACATTTAAAAAACACGCCTCGTACGCGTAATACATAGCACTCGGATATATGTAAATGTTCCGTTTAGAAGAAAGACGAACGAGCGAATGTTTTGTTTTCTGCTAAAAGATATCGAACTGGTAGAATATGTATTTAGCATAAATCGGATGACGGCGATTAAACGAGGAGTATGGTATTTAAACGTTGCTCGATGCGTCAACGATTCTCGCGTATCTACCCCATTGGCACAGTCGGTCGAAAACAAGGCGACACGTAAGTACTCGCTATATCGGCCAAAGAGCGGAATGAATTATATATGTCGCATGGTGTGCGTGCACATCCTGTATCGTCCTAGCTGACTCGTCGGGAGACGAGATTCTAATCTTGGGTCGACCAGGCGTGATTGCTCGACGAGTGAGAGCGTAATAAAAGCAAGTGAATACATACGTTTCACGTGCGTGCGTGCGTGCGTGCGGGCGTGCGTGCGTGCGTGCACGCGTGCGTGCGTACGGACGACAACTTTCGAGCTCTCCTAGGGTTGCGTCGTGATCCTAACTTCGTAAAAAAAGCGATCTCGAGGATTTTCATTATTCTCTATCTCTCTACAGGAACTTGCTCGTATGTCCTGCTTCGTTTTTATAAATAAAACTAGGCGAATCGTCCGTAATAAACGATTTTTATGATTAACGGGTACCAACGAGAAAGTCTCGCGTGCAAGACGGGATCTATGACGTTTCATGTGATTCCGGAATATATTTAAAATACTGACGTTCGAGATGATAGGTATCGTGAGCGTGCTCGCGTTCAAACCGAGTTAGTCGTTTAACGGAGACAATAACGTTCGTTCGATGCACTATGCGCTTCACGATTTATAATCTTATACAGTTTCGAATTTGAAGACGGAATATACGTACGTACTTACACACCTATGTATGCATAAGTATCGTATAACGCGAAACGAAGGACGTTTTCAATGACGTCGTCACATTCTATATACGATGAAGGCGATTTTTGCATCAATTACGTATCGATGCTCTTTCTCTTTTAGTTTAGTAGTTCGTAAGTATTTATATTCATAAGTATTTAGTTAAGCAAAAAAGCAAAGCGAAGGCAAGAATATATGTGGTCACTTTCAAGGTCTAATTAGACTAAAATATTCAACTAGTCGATTCTCTATGATTGCGTCGCATCGCGTCGCATCGCGTCGCATCGCGTCGCGTCGTTTAGAACGGTCTGATAGCGAATGTGGTAAAGCGTCGTCTTTTGTTTGTCTCTCTTAGGAAGACGCCTGAATGTAACCGGGGCGTGAACAATGAAAGTAAAATAAAGACGACGCTCGAAATATCAGAACGTGTTCCTTTCTTGAAAATGTGTTATCTACACATTGTCGAATCATTTCTCCAATCAACAAGAATGAATTTAATTATCGTCGATTCGACGATTGTGTCTGTATCTATATATATATATATATACACGCGCGCGCACACGTATTTATCTAAAAGATGCGTAAAAGAATCTCTTTAAAGATTCTTTAACCTCGTTCCAACTGACATCGAAAGATGTTTGTATTGACCCCATCGTGATTCAAATGTTTCGTATATGTACGTACATATATTTGAATTTCTTCCTTATCTTCGCGATTACTCGCGACCTGCGTAATTTGTTTGAATTTCGGTCTGCGCTATTTTTACATTTGGAAGATTTCCTTTGTTATTTTTTGCAAGCCCTGTTCACTAATTATCATAAGACTCGCGACGAGTGTTACTGCCTTGCGATAATATCTGTTTCGCGAGAGTGTTATGGCAACGATTATCATCGTCGTTGTCATACGACATCCAATGCGATATTTACGCAATCGCAATTATTAATCCACCGACCGAGCATGTTACAAGTGTTTATATATAACTCAATTACGGTTTACAAATAATTACTACGTCGGAAAAATTGTAACAACTGATCAAACACATCGGTATCTGCATAGTTGTAAATGATCGAGCATGATCGAGTAGAAAAATAATAAGACTTTCAAGGTTTCCTCGATAACAATCGTGTTCTCGGCCCTTTTATTCGTTCATGCATTCGAAATAATTCTAATCGCAATTCAATATCATCACGTCGAATAAATCTGTAAAGATTTGCGCGTAAAATTCTTTGCATAAAACATAGCCCGATAAAATGGCATAACGAGTCGTCGATTGGTTTGCATAGATAAAGTGTTTAATTAATACGACTCTCGCATTGTTATTACCGGATATGCTAATTATTTATGAGATTAAAAACACATACACTTAGCCCATTGCGACGTTGTTGGGTCGAAAAGCATATAACATAGGTAAGGTACCGACCAAGGTATCATACGAGCGGATTTCATCGTTCACGAACCACTAAAAATTTTAATGTCACTTGTTATAATTGTAATTATCATTCATATCATTCATATAGTCGCTACAATCTTCCGACGTTTTTTGCTGTTGCATAATGCACGGTACAAACGCGATAAGCAAGAGAGAGCAGAGACGAAAAGAGTTCGTTCCGCATTGAATATTTCGAAACCATCGATCAACGACTAATAGAGAATCCGTGATCGTTCTAACAAGTACTTAATACTCGATCAATTGCAAGAGAGAAAACAAAAGAATATAAACCAAAGAATGTACGCGTGTACTTACGTGCGCGAATCTCGAGCTAACTCATCCCATACTTAAGTACGTGTGCATTTACTTAATTAAACTTATCGCGATTGGCACGAGTTCGATGCGCTTGGAAAAAAGAAAAAGAAAAAAAAAAATACTTGAAATAAAAATCTGGATAAAAGAGAATGTAGCGGCGAAATCGACCAAAGCGACGTGTGGCTCCGAGCGAAAAGAAAAACGGAAACGTCCTCGATAAATGATAATAACGAAACGATTGCGTTATCCGTCCAATGAATATTCATGGAAATCTCGAAATAATCATGAATCGACTGCGATTGATAGGAACGTATTGACATTGCGACGTCGTTAATAGCCCGAAATATGTGTACTCAAGTGTTTCCGATCGCTTTTCGACAACTTTTCGGTAAAGTTACGAATACACGGAAGAATCGAGAAAGCAGAAAGCAACGATACGATGAAACGTTACGTATGATACCTTCGAAGGAACGAATTCTTCGAACAAATCTACCTTGTGGCATAATCCGAATATTTTTTACAATATCTAAGCTATACAAATATAAACGACAACGAGCTATACTAAACGTTACCAATCGGCGATGACTTGCTTTCGTCGACGTACGTATAATTCGATAATTATCTCAATAATTGCTTCTACCACTTTTGACTCTTGAAAAACCTTTGTCGGATCCTTTTTTCATATTTTCCTATGTGATCAAATTTTCTTCCCTACGAGAAATAACCCGATATCACTATCTTTTTCTAATCAAACGACAAATTTACCATTACGAAGTTTGGAAAAAATCTCATTTAGTTTACGCATTGATATAATTAGAAGTAAATCTATTTTCGTGCAAAACTTTAATCTTTTTTCTCTGATAAATGTGCACACAAAAGACTTAAATGTACGCACGTTTGACCTTTGACTATCGACGATTTCTTCGCTAGCTATTTCATTATTATTCATTTGAATGTAATGAATGCGCGTTATCGTTCATAGACGTTCATTACTCACCACACATCACGTTCCTAATCGCAATCTCAACGGCAACGGCAACGGCAACGGCAACGGCAACGGCAACGGGATCAGGGCTACTTCTCTCCGCTCATGTATAAAAGTTGAACGTTCGTCCAACTTCTGGCTCGCACTCTTCCAGAAATTGTAGAAACGTGTTCCCAATGCGCTTGTATTATCAAGTATCCTTTCTTATCTCTTCTTCGCGATCCTTTCCTCCGGAGAGAAGCGAGGTTCTATAGAGTTACCACGTGGTTGACCCAGGTCGGGCTAATTCGTCCGGTCGATCGGAATTGATTCGACGAACCAAGTCGAAAAAGTACAGCGAACAAACACCAAAATTATACCATCGACTACGTTGCTTTACTACGTCGCTAAAAGTGCAGCAAAGAAAGCGAGAGAAAGACGTACAAATTTTTAATGAAAAAATGCAAAATTTTCTTTCAATTTCTCCCTCTCTCTCTCGCCCTCTCTCTCTCTCTCTCTCTCTCTCTCTCTCTCCCCCTTTCTTTTTCCTTTACTGGCCACCCGGTGTCGTCCGCGTGCGCAAGGTCTTGGAGCGTCCTGGCTAAGAGCAGGACCCTGACTGACCCCGGTGTAGTCGCGGAGGGTACGAACGGTCTCGCGTAGTGGCGTGCGCGCCGTATAGTCGGCCCACCGCGCCGGTAGCTTCCCCTTACCTGGTCGGGTTTCTCTCTTCTCACCTGCGCGCCCGTGCGTGCTTTCATGCGTGTGCACACGTATAGATACGTAGACATGTAAGCGAACGCCACACGAGTTATCCAAAGACCACGCCTACCACTCCACTACGAGCTTCTCAACGGGACGAGACTTGTAGTAGAGGGGCAGAAAATGTTTTTGTGTGGATGCATCAACGTTTCGGTCGTGCACATTTGCATGCGTGTCCGTGCTCTATCGCGCGCACGATTAAATGAGTCTCACTAAATTCGTGAGAAGAAAAAAAGAAGAGAGAGAGAAAAATGTATCATCGCTTACCCAAACCTCCCGAATCATTTTCTCAGCGTTCGTGCTAGGAAAGAAGTTGCTACCACCGCGACTTGCTCGTTCGATCGATCGTAGATCGACTTCATTCTGATTACTTTTTTCTCCGATGCGTTCTACTTGCAAACGGGCGAAGAAAGGCTAGGGGGTATACTTTCGAATTTATCTCAATTCTCTATTTCTCCTTTCTACGACTCGAAACGTTCCGCGTCGTTTCAAAGAAACAGTTTCGAAGAAACTGAACGAGTTAATAATAATAGTCGCTCTCGTTCTTTCGATAATATGTGCGATTATCTGTCAAGTTATCTGCTACTCACTCTTTAAAAATCAGCGTGAGAAAGAAATAGGGGACAAAAGATTAGAGATGTCAAATTCATCGAGTGCGAAGCTCATTTAATATCGATTTAGAATTGTTGACCGTAGAAATTACCTATTTTGTTTTTTCTTTTTTTCTTGTTTTTTTTTTTTTTTTTTTTTTTTTTTTACTTTTCTTCGAGACTCGAGAGAAATTGATTTCGTTTCTAAAGAGGCGGTTGAAAAATGAACGTAATCTTGATGATTAATCTACTCTGTCGTTTGCGTTAATCGCTTCTTGGTAGGTACTGATTGATTCGAAACGGTACATTGGATGCAATGATCGTTCAATTACGTTTCAAAAATAACGTCGCGACGGAAGCAAGCACCAAGCACTTGAGAGAGCGCCGACTCATCGAGATTCATCTTGAGCTCTCAATCGACATATCATATCGAAGAGAGATACGTCCGGACGGTTTGGGAGATCGAAATCGTGAGCGCCGCCGCTGGTAAACGGCGATCGTCAGGGGCAAACGGTTGTCTCTCTCGCTTAATAACGCTCTACGATTATATCTTTGGACAAAACGATTGAATTGTTTCATCGACGATTCCCAAATAACTTTCGTAAATTTGACAATTCACCGGCAGTGGATGAAAAGAAAGAAAAAAGAAAAAAATCGGAAAGAACTTGTGGCGGATCTATCGGAGAGTTCGCGCATCCATCTTGAATACGTTTCATCTCGCGAAGCTGATCGGCCCACCACGCCAATGAGCATGAGCACGAGCACGAGGCTCTAGAGAGTCTCCGAGTGCGCGCGCACTCGAGATCCGCGAGCAGATTTGATTCGGCGCGGCGCGGCGGCGCGAGAAGTAGGAGAGACGGGAGTGCGTCGGCGCCGCAACGCGCAGCGAAAGAACCGCAGAGACAAGGCCGCCTCCTCGTTACCGGACCGCCTAGTTTTAGATTTAGATCCCACCTTCCTTCGATCGAGCGAACCCCCGTATCACCTTCTCTCCTATATCTAATACCGACATTACTTACGAAGTAGTAAGCAATCTATGTATTATATCTCAGTAGTACTTATATCTCAGAGTATTTACTTACTCACTTACGTACGTGCGATCAACCGCGTAGAGTCGGCGCTATTCGAATGGTGTCTTATTTACGGTGTTCTTTCTATATAGAATTTCATTGGGATTAAATTAATTCGAATTAACGCCTCGGTACATCCCTCGATTGCTACCCGCTTGATATTGAACATAGGTATAAATAGACATATTTATAATGATGTACTTACGCGGATCGTCGATCATTGATTTTGTCATCGAAAATCAGCTAACGGTAATCTTTGCACGACCTCCTACGAAAAGTCGTGCTCGTTCATCGTTATTCGGTGGACGGAGATATCGCCAGAAGCAGTAGCTACACGCTCCGACGTAGCCGACACAATACACCGACGAAATTACCATCGCAATGGGACGAGCTGTTGGAAAACTGGGTGAAACAGCTGTGCGAACAATACTCGTGTATAGCTGAGCTCTTTTTCTTGCCCTCTTCCAACCGTCCAGTATTGCTCATGGTCTAACTCGTTTCATCTGGCTTTTTTCTTCTTCTTCTTCTTCTTCTTCTTCTTCTCCTCCTTCTCCTCCTCCACCTCCTTCTCCTTCTTCCTGGCCTCCTCCTCTTCTTCCTTCTTTTTCACCTTCTTCTTCGAGGTTACTTTACATCGAGGTTACGCGATCCATATGTGTGTAGTTATAGAAGCACTGCAGGTGCACTTACCTACCTGCTGGCCTCGCTTATGCTTCATCGTCGACGTTCCGACGACGACAACGACGACGACGACGACGACGTTCGTAAATGATTATGCAAGTTTCACTTATCAAAATTTGCCAGGTTGGTCGGTGCTACCGCATCGTTATCGTTCGATAAAAGAAGCGTTTTACGCCCTATCGGGATTTGTCAAAAATCTCAGGTCATTATTACTTTCCTAAGGAAAAGATTTACTGGAATGAATGGCGAGGCACCTTACGAAAGGAAAAAAGAGCGTTCGGTGCTAATCTTTAAAACGTTCTAATCTAAAGTTACGTAAATCATGGTTATCGGTGTTTTTAAATGACGCTTTGGGCTCTTTAACGGACTAGATCAAAGATTTGCGATAATTTTCGTCGTGTCCCGTCAGATAGCTTCTGACGTAGTAGTTTACGTTAATAGACAATAAAAGTATACTCGCCCGCAATAGCCCATTTCTAACAGGAAAGAATCTGTTCCTTCGAACATCTTGTAAAAACTGTTATTACGTGCACAAAGTCATTGAATTATCTAATTATGTTCGTATACTTACCTATATATGTATATGTATTAATTGAAATCGTTTAACACCATTTGTTTCACCGTCTTGCGTCGAGGAACCATAAACTGTCTAGCCACGAGCGATAAGATGAAAAAAAAGAGAAATGGTGCGACATTGGCAACTTTACGGGAAATATATTTTCATTGTTCGAAGAAATGCGCGAAGTGCTATGATTTAGAACGATTTAATGATTTTTACTTTGTTTATTCGCTCAAACATCGTGTCGTTAAAAAAAGAACGTATCGTCAAACGATAAAAAAATTCCCGTAAACGAAAGACCATAAGTGTTTCTTTATGCGAAGGACAAAGAATTATAAATGAGAGCAGAGAAGAAAGAAAGTAGGGAAAAAAGAGAAAGAGATTGACTCTCGTCTTTCTGATATCACACGCACGTTGCTTTTATACATACCTATAGGTACCAAATGTGTACTTAAAAAGATTAAAGGTGGTAGTATAGAAAAGAAAGAGAACGTCACGAAAGAGAAGTTATCGGTACGCCGCAAAAAAACTTTCTCGCCATTCAATCGAACGAGAAAGGATACGAAATCTCTCTCTCTCTCTCTCTCTCTCTCTCTCTCTCTCTCTCTCTCTGTCACTCTTTGTCGAAGAAGTCTACAGTTGCACGTAGTATTTCATACAAGCGTTTACTTGCACACGTACTTATGTACTTATTTACTTCGCATAGTCGATCCTTCGTTCAACTTTATCTACATACGTTTAGAAGGTTTCGTTAATGTGTCGTCAGATTTTGAGAGTGTTTTCGTTTTACTTCGTAATTGCAAGGATAAAAATGTTTTCTGATTATATTTGTCGACTGCACTCATTCAAAATTATCCAAGTTTCCTTTTTTCTCTATAAAGAGAGGTCTCAATGTTTAAAAAATCGGTAATTAGGAAGCACGCCTGTAAATCACGTTACATCGATCGTATTTAACTTTAAAAGTTTTTAATTCGACCGACTCTTTGTTCATTCTTAAGACGAATAAATTCATATAAATTTATATCTACCTACGTGTAGATACGTAATTGTGCGAAATTGGACTTCTGCGGATATGAGAAGAACACAACGTATCTCGCGAGCTATGCGTGATCCACTTGGCCTGCCCACCTTCCTTCGACGTCTTCGAGATCGACCGACTCGATTCCGGCCCGTTTTCGTAATTCACGGGAAGTTTCGCAATCCCCAGAAACGACTGTAAAACGGTCGTAGACGCCCACCGAGCTGATTCTTTGGACTCTTTACCCTTCGTCTACCTTCTCCGGAGGATGACTCTCCCTATAATCGCCGGAAATTACGGCAGGGAGATCACCTTTTGTTCCCTCTTCTTGCTCTCTTTTCTTTTTTATATTTATAGAGTCTCTCACCTCCGATAACGCGATTCACACGCGCATCTTCTTTTCTCTTCGGAGAGGTATGCAAAGATTTCTTTTCTAAACATATGCTTTTCTAAATATATTTAAACTTGGAAACGAAAAGAGCTTTGTTTCGATCCCATCTTATTAATATCGCATAAAAATTCAATTTCCAAATTATAAAATAATTCCCAATTCCATTCATTCCAATAATTTATCTCTGCTTCGCAAAGCTAACGAGAGAAAATCGATGAGTCTTATTCTGCCCAAGTACCTACTTACTTACGTATAAAAATATCAAAGCATATGCTTATAACATTCTTGTTACGTCGATCATAAGACATAATCAAGGAAGGATGCGGTCTTAATTGCGATTAATCGTGCAAGAGGAGGACGCAGAGGTATGAACGCTTAGTCGCTTTTGCTCTCGTTTCTTCTTGGCACGAGCCATGGGTCGTGCACATGAGAGCATGCTTTCTCTCTGTTGCTCCATCGTGTTAAAAATATTTTCTTTCGAGCGAGGGCTAAAATCTATACGCGAGCGCGATCAAGAAGAGGATCTTTCTCGAACGAAACTCCAATTGCAGGTGCAAGTAGAAATGTCTAATGAGCGAGGGTTCGAAGAGCGAGAGAAGGTTGAGAAGGTGACGCGAGGCTCAGTCAAGAAAGGGCCAAGAGGGTGCTTTCACGAAGAGGGGAGTAATTAACGAGAACGGAGTAATTACCGGCAGACGGGCGTTCTGGCGGTCGGGCGGTCGGGCGGTCGGGCGGTCGGGCGAATGAACGGGCCAAAGATGCTGACACCAAGAACTCACGAATCGCATGTCGCCTTCGCCGTTTCCCATTGAGAAAGACGGCATCGCATTCGATTACATCGAAGTATGTACATCGAAGATCAATCTCCTGTCATCGTCAAGGGATAGGTACCACTTACGGACCTAAATAGTACGAAGCATGATCTTCGATAATTATATGATACAAAAACGATTAGAAACACGAAATACTAATGCGAAATACTAACGAGCCTTTAAAGATCAATGATTTTCATAATGGAAACGCGTTGGTTCCGCCGTCGAATTCGTTTTTGACCAAAATTCGATCTCGAAAATTGGTCATTATGCAAAGAAGAACGCTTTACACACAGATGGGTTTATTTTTAGAGGAAGTTATCTTCGGCAACAATCTCGAGTGTGCGTTCGTTACACTCGCGCACTGTTCTACCGGGTTTGACGAACCGAGAGATCCGCCGCACGAAATCCTTTCTCCCTCATTTCAATTTGTAATTTTTTATTTGTGCACGAACCCTCGGCGGGGGCTGGCCACCTGCGCTCCTCGTTCGTAGCCAAGATTAAGTGGTTTCGTTAATCTTAATCCTTAAGAGCCGCGCGGCCGTGCACAAGCGGGTGCGCGCGCACGAGATCCCGCCGTTCTTCGATACACAAATCCTTTTCGAAATTGTTCGTTGAATTAGAAAATTAATAGGAACACGAGCACTACGACGATCGAGCCGCAAGTTGATCCGAAGGCGTTTAAACTATATTTTTCTCTTCTTTGATCGCCCGTTCCTTTAGACTCCTTCGAAACCGCACAATAGGACGAAATAGAAAATGAACCCAGCCACGATATTTCTTTCTGTCTTATTATTTATATCACTTTGAAATGTAACTAATAGCTGTCTATCTCCGATCGGGAAAAAAACAATATTTATTGAAATACCTAATCTTACCTGTTCGGCGATTAAAAATCCAAGCGAAGAAACATTTGAATCGTCCACGGTAACGATCAATTAAGCAAACGCATCTTGTTTATTTTATTTTTCCTATCCTCTTTTTGCTTTTTACAGTTCCGTCGATAATCCGCAATCGTCGCCTTTCTTTCGCCAGTACCTGTAATTTCGTGACTGTCCTCTTTTTCTTCCTTGGTGTAAATTCCTGAGGATATCGGAAACGAGCATTAAAGTCATCCAACAGACGTGTTCGGTCAGAGGCGAAGGTGTACGAGAGATGCGCCCACGGATGCATCGAGCGGAACGCGGTTCCCTACGGGCGGCCGAGTTTGCGCGCGCGCCCTCGCGCCACCACGTCCGCCTTCTCTTCTTCCCTTTACGGGCAATAGGCGGATCGTCCATTGGCGTACAACGCCAATCTTATCTTTTTTCCTTTCTTTTCGTTTCTCTATGATGCCGAGCACCACATGTTATCGCAGAAGGTTAACTTACCTACGGTTCCGTTTACTTCGGAAATCCTTGCCGAAATCCGAGATGAATTTACTTTCTTTTATATCTTTATTTCGCAACGCGTACGGTTTCATAGAAAAATAATTTCTAATGGAAAGTGCGATTAAATAGTATGATTTGGAGGGATAAGAAAAAAACACAATACTCATACTAGAAAAATTGTCTATACATGTACGGACGCACGCACACACGCATACGTATGCATATGTATATATCTACCTATTTGATTTTCTTTCCGTTTCTACGCAACACAAGTTCTTTCATTTTTAAAAATGAACTCGTAACACGAACTTTTTAGATTTATTTCGTCGTTACTGCGTAGTGAGTAAGGCAGTAATCGTGCAAACGTGTCTAAATGAATATAGAAATGTGACGCGGAGAAATCTAAAGGCAATGGAATATTAGCCGGATCCTTGTGTGATATCATTTTAACCGAGATAAAAAAAAGGCAAAAGTCGGCTAAGATATAGAGTTAAGAATTAACTTGTACGTAACAACGCTAGGACGTTCACCAGCGTATAGCTTTCGTTGTTTCCCCTTACGCCAATGACGGCAAGGAGCACGTGACTTTCGGGCACGTGTCGGCACGTGCCACCTTTCCCACGGAGAGCACGCGCGTCTCTCCTTCTTTTACCCCCACCACTTGGATACGTTCTCCACTTTGCACGAGCGCACGGGCGCACCTTCTTCCTCTCTTTCTCTCTCTCTCCTCCTTACTTGGCGCGTTTAGCTCCTTCTACTATTAACCACCACAAGCACCAACCACGGACATTCTACCCTTCCCGAGTTCCACTTACCCCCACCCCGTCGATCGTAGTCTCGCTAGGAGAGAGCGAGAGACTACTCAACGACTTTTCCCGCTCGCGCAGCCGAGCGTGCTACGCTAAAACGAAGATGCGAAGCCTCGCGCCGTGCGGCGCTCTTGCTCGTCTCTTTCGTGTAGCAACGCGTAGGGGCTGAAAACACCTGTGCATTGTCGTAGCGAGTAACGATACTCGGCCTTAAGCGAACTCCAGATACTTGTTTCTTTTCCTTTTTCTTTTTTCTTCTTTTTTCTCAACGCTAGAAGTAGATACATATCTTCGTTAATTTACTTTCGAAATACCTATTGGTATCATCTATTGGTTCGTCTAAATATACGTATGTATACCAATAACGAATATAAATTCGAACGTTTTCTTATAAATCTCCGTTTCTTATAAAAAACTCGGGGAGTTTGGGAAGATCCACCCATAGATGATGGCTTTGGAATAAAAAGTAATTTTCCTTCGAAGGTGAGAAGTAGTAACGACGTTCGATTCTTGATAAAAGTTGGTCAGCTTGCCGTGCGAAAATCTTCGATACGCACACTCGGTCCGCGATGCATTATTCAGTAGCCGAGTTCCGGAGCAACGCGTAACACGTTCGCTAGGATTGTCTACGTATGTATGTAATAACCCGTCCATCCGATCGTTCTTTCGTTGCGAACTCTCACGTACAAGTGACTTTGTACATAACTCAGAGACGGAAACATTTGATACGACTGGCGCGCGCTCGCCTGTGTGCATAGGGACGGAGGGAGGGGGAGAGAGAGAGAGAGAGAGAGAGAGAGAGAGAGAGAGAGATGCAACGAGCCGCGCGAGTGAGAGTTTTGTTTCTTTAGATCAGTATTGGTATAGTGCACGTACAACATCGACACAGCGCAGCGCGAAGATGCGTGCGTGCGCGCTCGTGTATGAAAAAGCGAAGCAGCTGCACCAACGGTCGTATACGCCCGCACACGCTCCGCCAAAGAAGGACGATTAAAACGACCGACACGCGGCGAGAGCTCGAAGAGGAAGAGTAGGAGGAAGAGGAAGAAGAGTAGGCGACGCGCGAGGACCGGTTTTCTTCTCCGACGTACGGGACTTGTAGAAAATATTGTATTTCTTCAAATTACCAACATTCCGTTTTAGTCACCGGTCAATGGTTTTAAATCAACGACGACTAAGGTTGCAGCGATTTGTAGATATTGAGTAAGGTATGTTCCGTCATGGACATGTTTTTCAGATGGCATGCGCGATAGTACCTAGCATTATTTTATACGATCTTAATAAACGTATACTTGTTTTTTTATTTGAAGTTTATTCGTCCTTTCTTCTTCGTAACGAAAAAGGTGTTGTAGGATTTAACGTAGCCTCGTCTTAACAATGAAATGGCAAATTAACGATGAGCTGTTAAGTATTGTATAAACCAGAGGGATTCGGCCTGTGAAATTCCAGGACGGGGGAGACAGTTGTCCAATTCAAAACGGACTTTAAGTCTGTCGAGTTAAACCACTTATAACGTCGCCGGCAGCCGGTTAGAGTCAGTGTCGTTGGCCGAACACCTGGTTTAAAGCCTGCGGGAGGAGGATCTGGTAAGCGTGTATGGTGGCCGTTCATCCCTTGTAGGCTGATCAAATGAAGCACTACGATTCATGAAGGAGACCGACCGTAAAACACTGTTGCGCTCTCCCGCTCTCCACTTGTGAAACTTTAGACAATCGCTCGTTCTCGGTACGCGTTTGTCAACGGCTCTTTTAACGGCTGATTTAACGAAGCCAACGAGCAAGCAAAAAAACACTCTTTGCCATCTTTGTCGCGTTAAAATAAGATTCGCTGCTATTCGACGTCTTGGCCCAAAGAGTCGTTATATGTGTAATACATGTGCGAAAGATAAGCGAATTCTTTTCCTTTTTTTTTTCCTTTTCCTTTTCTTTCTTTTTTCTTTCAAGCGAAACGCGCATTTCCGGCGCTTCCTCTTATCATTTATTCCGGATATATAAATGTGAAAGTGCAGCAAGTAGTACGACTCAAAGACAATGCCTTCGGCTATGATTTTAACTTACGGCTAACGTAGCGTTTTAAACTTATATCTTTCGATCGAAGATCGAAATGTATCAGTGTCATGACAGTCAAAGTCCGATGGGTTTCGATTTGGTAACGAGGGCAACCTGCGCATTAATAACGCGTAGATCAAATAAAGAGCGTCTCGGGGAGAAAGCGCATGCATGCCTCGTTAAAAGCGGAGGTGGCCGGAAGAGAGAAAGACGTCTGTTCTTTGCCTCTCGAGATACCTTTGTTCTTACCCTTGCTGCCTGTCTTGGTTGAAATCGATTTCGAAATCGATATGTCGACGTACAAAGCGTCGTTCGTTTCTCTTCGCGAACTCAATTACGTTTTTATTTATTAAACTCGATACGTAGGAACACGAACGTCGTAAAAATTCTATCTTTTTCTTACGCAATTACGCAAATATTTTATCCAACCGTAAGTTAATACATTAGATTTCATTTCGTTGTAACAAATGTCACATCGTTTTGATACGTTTGACTAATTTGTACGTGATATCGATGTATCTGCGTAGTACACACATCGCATACGTAACGCCCTGTCGTTCAACTGCATTCGCAAACTGCATTGGCCTCGTCGAGAGACTTTTCCGCGGGACGAACGAGGAGAGATAATCGTAGGAATCGTCGATGGGGCGTACAAAAAACACAGATTCCATCCATCCGCTGATTGCACCGAAGAGAAAAGAGATAAATACGTGCTACGGCGACCTTTTAATACAGAAATAACGTGAATCGGTAAGCACGGTGTCGTGTGCAGCATATACATATGTGGGTGTATGTACGCACGCATGTATACACGTATATATGTATGTATGTACGTACGTATGTAGATTTGTATCCATTCTCGCACTCGCTCGTACTACGTAGAACGTACGTATATACGTAACATTTTGCGGGCACGCTTGGACGCACGAACGACGAAAAAGCTGCTCGCGAGTCTACACGATGCGTTCGGGCTTGTCGCGAATAAACGAGACCGTCTTTTATACCGAGTTTTTTTATACGTTGTACGTAAGTATAAACCTCGCGATATTCGCGCGTTGTCTCTTAAACGTTCCGTATCTGCTCACATCTTTTTTATCTTACTTTATTATGACGAGTTAATGCGAGGAAAGTTGATACCATCCGGTCGTTTTAAGTTTCGTCGCTCGATACTCCTTTTCTTTCATTTTCTTTCACCATTTTTTCTTTTCTTCTTTTTCTTTCTTCCCGTTTCTCTCCGTTCTTTCTTCATTTCAATCTATATGAGTATGTATGTAGGTACCTACTTATAGTTATTACTTGGTTCAATTAAAATTTAACCGTAATTACATAAGATGTTTGTCAAGCGGTCGATATATAATCAAATTGTTTGCAATCCTCGTTCATACCGATACACGTATGTATAAGATAATCAAACTGAAAAGGAGAAAGCAAGCGATGAAGATGAAAGCGAAACTTCGCAAAGTATGTACCTATCTAATATGAAATTCTAATCTCGTAGCTCCAACTTCCTCTCTTCTCTTTCTTAAAGTCAAAGCAGTTTAGTTTCACTTCGAAAGGATAGTCCCAAGAGGATCTTTTTTTTATACGATGCGACAGGCTGCGATCGAACGAGTTCTTGGCGCAGTTGGTCGATGGTTAAAATGTCTTACTTTTTCTTTCATCTTTATCAAAAATTCAACCAATCGTAAATAGAATTCACACTTTTCGTGTATTTTTAGATACGTCCTAGACGATCATCATTTGGTTATCGCAAATCTACGATCGATCGTAAAACTGGCAGTGATGAATAAAGAAAATGATCCTTGATGATAAGAACGAATCAATTAGCGGTAAAAGTTACTATAAAACCTTCAATAATAAGATCTTACAAAGATAATTACAATAAAATCAAATAAAATAAGTAGATAAGATCGGAATAGTACTTGTCACGTTGTAATTATCCATTTCCGATCTGTCTATAAGTTATGCCGACAATTATCGATCGTTCTCCTTTCGTTAATCTCAAACGAGACCACGATGGAGAAATCCTGAAAGGGCGAATCCCGTAAGGAAGGATTCGAAAGGCACGCGACGGACACGCGCCACGTGCTGCGAGGGAGCACCCAAGGTGGGCTCTTTTTTACCTTTCTCTCTCTCTCTCTCTCTCTCTCTCTCTCTCTGTGTATCTATCTGTTTCCATCTATCCCTTTCTCTCCTTTTCCTGCTTTGCGCGTTGCGCTCGTGCGTCGTGGTATTCGAAACACAAGGATAGCTACGATCGGAGAACGGTCGGATGGTGTCATCTGGCAAGCAGAAAGGCCTGCAAAGCCGAAAACACATGGATGCTTCGGTTTCCTCCTAGAGTTCGCTCTCTTTCTCTCTCCTCTTTTTAGGGCGTTACCGTATGCCCCCTGTATAACGGTCGAACGTTTTTAGTGGACGTATGTCGAATGATGACATTCAAAATTCATAGGGTTTTATGCATTGTCAAGTTTCTATGATGTTCGTACAATATTAGCAACTTTTGAATAATAGCAAATCTTGATTTACGATTGTTAACACTAGTGTTATTTTAAATTGTTCTAGTTTTCAAATAATAATTCTTTATTCGTTTACCTAAATTATTTCTTTTGAGAATGTTTGTAAAGATATAATTAAAAATCGATAAATATGATTCAGTTATTCTTTTTTAAAGAAGGATGCTCTTTAAATAATACTTAAGGATGCTCTTAAATATCTACTTACGTAGATAGACTTTTGGTTGAATTCTATAGCTACATGGACCATATAAAGATCTCGATCATCGATTCGAGTGAAAATCTTTTCAAGCTTGCCGATGGAACCGGCTTAACCGGGAACGGATTCGGGCAGTTCCGTGCTTTTCTTGCTCCACTTGAGAGAAAGTTTTTGTACACACGCGTAAAGCAGAGCGGGTTCTCTTGGCGTGCCAGCACTTCTCCAAGGCGGCTATCAGCCGGAGGCAAAGCCTCGAAAGAGTTAATGCGAGTACATCCCCGCGAGTAGTCGCATCGATTCCACCAAGTAAGAACGTGAACTACTTTTGCGTGATTCTGTTTTTGGTATCATCGAGAATCCTGCTATATTTCTTTCTCTCTCCTTCTCTCTCTCTCTCTCTCTCTCTCTCTCTCTCTCTCTCTCTCTCTCTCTCTCTCTCTCTCTCTCAAGTACTCGTCCCACCTGTTGTCCCGTTTTACGAGAGTTTTGATTTATTTTTCTTTTTCCTTTCTCATCGTGAATTTTTTTAATTTTCTTTTTTTTAATCTCGTTAAATTTATTTTCTTGTACATTTATGGGCGAATAGTTGGACGATTGTAACAGTTTGAATACAATAGAATCGAAAGAGAAATTGTATTAAAATTGACGATGACACATACTAGAAGGCTCGATTTAATTTCTTCCGTTTAAGACGTCTACGTTCGAGCACCATTAAGAGGGTCAGTGACGTATTCTAATCTTTATCCCTCGATAAAGCACGTGTCTCTGCCTAAAAACATCGTGAATGTATATATTTATGAGAGGATTAGGCGAATAACATCGGTGTGGAATAGGAAGTTTTAATTGTTAGAAAGTATTGAAAAGATGTGGTACATAATAATAAGTAGGTAAGTAGATAATCTTGAAAAGTATGACGATCGATCGATGATCTACATACGTCAAAAATCCCTCCACGAAGTAGTACTACCTACTTGTCTTCTTAAGAATTCGCATGCGATGCCACTCGGATTCTTATTCTTAAAGGCAGAGTCTTGCGCTTAAATATGGAGTACGGATAAAATTATGGAAATTGAGGATCACGCGGGAAATTCTACTATAGTCTCAGTGCGTGGTGTAATATGTATGCGTGTGGCTCGACAAGAAAGGTAGAAGGTTTGGGCTTTTGGAAGGATAAGACCAAGCGAGAGGATTGTACCGATCCACCAACCAGCTATCATTTGCCATTCGGAATCATTATACGAGCACGATCGAAAATGCGGTTCCATGCATCACGTTCGTCTACTTAAAGTGATTTCACCTCTGATTAAGTCCGTTCTGGTCCTTCCAATTCCACTGGCGGCCCATTGATTCTCTCTCTCTCTCACTCTCTCACTCATGGCATTGGACTCCATTTCTCCGTTTCCTCTTAAGGAGGTCCTCGTGCGAACGGCGTAATCTTTCGAGAGAGTAATCGGATGGTTTCGATGAGATCGATACACATTTTTAAATTTGTTATGGATAAGGGATAGATAGATAGATGGGATTACGTTTTTAAGTAGTTCCCGTGAAATAAGGATATTAGCAATCTCATGGTTGTTAAATTCATTACATGATTTTATTTTAATATGAATTATTTATTATTAATTATACGTAAGGAAAGGTTTTTTAGCGAATCGAACTACTCAAAGTTCTTCTCAAAAGTGAATCGAAGCAACATTATAAAAATTTTCTCGATTACACGAAATTGGAAGTCAACTTCTTTTGTCGTTGCCGAGATCGTCCTCGAGATCTTCTCGTTGAGGGCTTTCCCTCGAAGAACTCGACAAGTCGTAGTAAAAAGCTTCCTCGTTAAATTCCTCATTGAGTAAAGAGAGAGACAGAGGAAGAGAGAGAGAGAGAGAGAGAGAGAGAGAGAGAGAGAGAGAGAGCAGCCGGCTGCGAAGAAGTATGCGTCGTGCGACCTTGCACCTGACGATCTGTCCACCGCTGAACTTCTTTTCCAAGCGTCGAGTAGACGTATCCGTGCAAGTCCCGAGAACGGGAACGTTAATGAGGCGCTACCTTTCCTTGATTCCATAATGAGAGATTTTTCTTTTTCGAATCGTTGCCGATAGATTGTGATCTACTCGAAAACAGCACGGTCAAGCTTTTGTATTTTCAATACGATAATAAAGACTTATGATGCCTTACTTTGACTTCTTTCAAACGATTTTGCAATAAGGCAAATCAATGATCGCTTTACGATTTTATATTGAAAAATCAAATATTGTCTGATAATGCTGAAAAAGCAGCGATACTAAGAGTGAAATTACATTCTCCTTTCACAATTCGAAGAGACCGAAGGAAGTAATTGACAAAGTAAAGAAAGAAGCGTATTCGAAGAGTGAATGGGGAAAAATATAAAAAAGGAAGCAACACTTTCGTCTCTCACTCTACCTTCGAGAACTTGGAGTAGTGCGTGAATGAAGTCGTAAAAGTCCCCCTCGGTTAGACCCATGAATGAAGTCGCAAAATATTTCAAGCCTAATCAAAAGAGAAGACTTCTTAAATGACCAAAGACTTGGATATACCTACGTTGAATCGATCGAAATACGAGTACGAAGACAAGAATTACCTACGTATCGAGCTATCGACGGATTAATTTCCTATTAAATAATACCCATTCCCTAATACTGAACTCAATAATCTTGCATGTTTCTTTCTAATTTCATCGTGATATATCTTGATGATCGGAAAACTGTACGACGTTTATAGAAAAAAAAAAAAAAGAAAAAAGAAGATGAAAGAAAAAAGAGAAAAGAAAAAAGATAAAAACGTGAAACAATCATTAATGTCAGGAGAATATCGCAGTCATCGAAAATAATTGAAATAGATCGAAAAACGAAGCTAAGAGGTTAAAGATCACTAGGCTGGTGTATCGACGCGATGACCAGGTAGTAATACGAGAGCGAAGCAGGTAGGTACAGGTATTTAATAAAGGAATGCAGAAGGACTACTATTGACGGAAGTATCAGCTGTTGGTCGGGCTCCTTTTCGAAAGAGCGCGCGTACAAGACGGAAAAGCCCTCTTAAATCTCTGTTCCCGCGCCAAGAACATAAAAGACGAATTGGACGATGATGGACGATGATAAACGATCAGAAAAGATCAGTAAAGATCTTAATATAATGCACCTCTTAATGTATTGCCACGCTCCTTTGCGTATGTAGCGTTTGAATTTAAGATCAGGATCGACGCGTTAACGTTTTTCGTAATTTTTCTTATATACCGTCCAATCGAATAAAACGATACAATTAATTCGTTCGCGTAAAATTATTGATAGTTGGTATCTGCGTAATGATTTAGGCGAAGAAAAAGATGGCAATCGACGATATTAGACACACGTATTTAGACATTTTCTCTTTGACTTTTTGAAATACATATTATGAAGGTCCCGGCAAAGTACGATCGATAATGTCCTTGAGGAGGCAACGATACGCGCTTGTACGATAATCATCCGCAAAGTAGTCACAAGCGGAATACGTAAACGAGCGGTGGCTCTCATTCGAGCGCGTCGGGAATGAGCACGCTTCTCTCAATCGGTACACGCCATGCAACGGCATCGATTTCCATACGCTATCCGTGCGTATATAACCGAGAGAGCCCATCGCGTAATGCCCAGGTGATTCCCGTGGAATTATTAACCGCAGATGCAAGTGCAACGAATTATTGCGCCCCAATTTTTCAACCATTAAAGAAACCGAACTGAAACTTTCTTCCTGCCTTATCCCTCTACGAGTATATAAAGTATATACGTAAAGGGGACAGGAAATTTTTCAACGACACAGTCCGAAATAACGTCGAGAACTGAACATCGTACGTTAAATAAATAAGTCAACGTTGAAATTTATACGAAATATTCAAGTTTTATTGGGCGTACAAAGTTTCATCCAATATCGTGCCACGTGGCTCGAATTTGGCATAGTCCGTTAATTCGATGAGAAAGTATACGATAGTCGTTAGTACCGACGCCGTTAATTCTTTTAAGAAGAATTTCGTTTTTTCCTTGATTAAGAATTAAACATCCCATTCTCTCTCTTTCTCTCTCTTTTCTGTGATGATTTAGGATTATCACATTGGAAGATATGCGAATATAATTTTCAAATACACAATGTTCGAGACTTTGTGTTGAAAGACAAATTGGTGCAATACATTCGTGGACAGAGCATATGTTATGCAAATGTGCGTGTAAATATCGCACGTGGCCCGATGCATGCGGATGTATCGAGGGTGAACGCGCGCGCATTCGCGAATGTGTCCTCGCGAAATTATTTTTCCGTTCAAGCGACGAGTGTCCCGAGACGAGAGTCACGTGCCTCTTGACGATATTGCAAAATATTGCATTCTCGTTACTTTTCTGCTTATATAGCCGACTATCGGATATTGTACTACAAGTTTTCTGTTGATTTCTCCTTTTTGATCGCTTTCCTTTATTTTCCTTCTTTTCCTAATTGTATATTAAGTATACATTATCAATTGTTACTCTTTCATTACTTTGAGTTACATTGTACTCCAGTTAAGGATTAATGCTGACGCTAACTCTTTATTTCCATATCACTTTTACTTGACTTCTTTAAAAATATATAAACTGTTTTCTATAATTTATTTGTTTAAATTATTACACCAAATTTGTAATGCGTACATACAATATTACGATGTTCTGTTTTCTTTATTAAGCCATGCATGGATACGATTAAAGTCTATAATTAAATTATGATCGTCGATCATAACAACAGCAAGATTTACCGTAAAAAATATAATAATGAACTTTTCTGTATATGTATTCTTAAAGAGGCTTAAACAAAACCGATCAACGTATTAAATTCCAGAGCATTCAAAATATATTTCATCAACTTGAATTTGTTATCGCCTTTGTAGCTAAAGCGAACTGTAAGAAAACTAATTGCTTCTCTTCCTCTCTATCTTTTTGTTCTTACGTTGTATTTTTACGGTACTTTTTTTAAATTAATATTTGAGAGAGAGAGAGAGAGATCGTCCAAGTTCACAACAGCTTCGTACTAATTTGATGGAGAGCAATTGGGATTTAATGAAGGAGACTTGCACCACGCGAGTCCTTTTGATAAATTACTTGAGCGGCAACTCTCGAAGAAAAAAGAATGAGGAAGAAGAAGGAGAAATGGAAGAGCGTAAAAAGACTTTCTTCGTTCGCATTTGTTAAGCCGCAGTGATTGGCCCTGTGACAGGACAGGTGCGTGCTGCAAGTTACAAAGGGCTGCAATATTTCCTGAGATGCTAATTTTTTTTTCTCGCTTGTATAGGTACCTTTCTTGTTTCCTTACGATATATTCGTGTATACCGGTGAACTTTTTAATCGAACAAATTTGATACAAAAGAAAAAATCAAATTAACCGAATCAACAGTCTTTTTAGCGTGTTTTTAACGTGTCAAGTGTCGATCTTGAGGTAGAAATGATTCTAAACAATTTTTTTTTTTTTTTTTCACACCGATATCATTATCCATCTGTGGTGAGTAGAAAAGCTTGCACCATGTAATTAATACATAGTGTGTCGGTAACTCAATCGACAGGCGCCCTATGTCAGCCGTGTTTTTTCTAAGTACTTTTATGGCTGCCATAGTTACTACACACATAATTTGACAGTTGCGCGCTCACAAGTTGCACTTTATCCTTCTTTCAACTAATTCTTCCGTACGCGTACTTGCAATTCAATACCAAGACGTTTTGTCTTCTCTCTCATCGATCGAACTTGCTGTTTTGTGCGAATTTGCCGTTTCGTTACCCTCACGGAAGTTGTCGCAGTCACTTCGTTGCTTCGTTCCCTCCGAGTTCGAGTTTCAAAATACGATCTTCCGCTAATCGATTTTTGTTGTTTCCTCATGTACGATAATTACCTTGTAGTTAATTGGCAATGAGTTATAAAATTGACATTTTACATACGACCAATGAGCGAAAGTTTTCTCGCTTGATTATTATATTTAATAAAATTAATAATAATCGTTTATTAAACGACACGGTATGCTCGTAAATACACGATGCGAGCCTCGTTACTGATTTATAACATTTTATAAAGGGAACGCGATTTAATTGGCGATACCGAAATGAACAAAGTGGAAGAAAGTTGAGATGGTCAATGTAAGAAAAGCTCCAACGCACTGCGCGAAATTTCTTCGTACGTTCAGAAATAAATGATTATTACATTACTTTTAAATACGCATTAACGATGAAATATCGAAAGCCGAAACTGCAACTCGGTCGCAAATTTTTTTGCGATAATTCGATAACGAATCTTTAAAGAACGGCACGTTGCTGATTAAGGTTGACGACCACATCAATCGCGAGCCACGTTCAAAATTAGGTTAATACAGTGATCTGCATAATAAGGCGCGCTAAAAAAGAACCGGAAAAGTTTACGGGTGACCGTAAGTATTATCTTTTCATTTGGGGTCACAAAATTTGATGCGATCGTTCATTATACGAAACCTAAAAATTATCTTTTGTAATATCGCATATAAAATATATATATATATAATTATTTAAAAAATTTTTCATTGTATTATTCGTATAGGAAAACAATAAATTTGTTTAACTTATTGACAGATAATAAATAATATCTTAAATAATTCGTCTTATTTAATATAATAACTATTTATAAAAGATAAAAATTGCAAAACATATTGCACAAGCTTTTTAGAGGGAACTAAATGCGTTCATAAGAAAATATAGATAAATAGATATACGGATAGACAGATAAATAGATAGATAGATAAATAGATAGGTAGATAGATAAATAGATAGGTAGATAGGTAGATAGATAAATAGATAAGTAGATAGATAGATAGATAGATACATCGATAGACAGATAGATAGATAGATAGACAGATAGACAGAGAAAGAGAGAGAAAGAGAGAATTTTCATTAATAAAAAAACCGTACTCAAAACGACAGATGTTCCACCATTTAAAAATAATGCGGATACATCACAAGGATTACTAATTAAGAGTTTTTATCGCATCTTTAGAGAATATTTACACGGGGCCGTCGAAAATTAATACCTAATTTCGAAAGGAATTGTAGGTTCCCGCGTTCCGACAAAAACGTGTTTGCATGCTACGAAGAGGAAGACTCGAACCAGGAAACAGGCTTACATTACCGGATGGCGCATTAACTTTTAACCGAGACAACGCGCGTATTAGCATCTGATTAATAAGTATACGAATTCCCATTATCGTAACCAAGAAAAAAGAACTCGAAGAAAAATGGATAATAATACTTTTTCGCGCCTACGATAGATTAACATCATCCTATTCGGCGCATTAGATTAGGATTATTTAAGATTAGCATAAGAACGACTTTTCTTCATTGTTTATAAGCTTGTCATATCTTGCCGTATGTGTTATCCTAAGAGAAAATTAAAACTGTAAAATTAAGATGCAGAACAAAATAAAATAAATAATTTAAACAAAAAAGGTACTTTTACACGAGTAAAAAATACTAGTTATATATAATAATTGTATACAATAATAGTGAAAGTCTTAATAAAAACTTATAGTCATTATAAAACAAAGCAATGTTTATAATTTAACAATTGTAAAAATACTACAGATACTTTTCTCCCAAATTATGGAAACTCAAGGTTAATATAATTTTGAAGGGAAGAAGGTTTCAAATCATCCCCTCAAAGTGAAAAATATTTAGTGCCAGATCGGTATAGGTTTATCCATTGTCATGCTGTCTCCTGTCTAGACTATTTCTAAGCTAGAATCGGCTACTATTCTATTATTATTCTAGTGCCAACTCCCTGCCATTGATACGGTATTATGTTTGAGAAATGTGTCTTACCCGAAAAACGACGTGAAAATGACTGGTTAAGAATTAAAAGAAAGAAAGAAAGAAAGAAAAGACGAAAAAGGATATCCACTTCTCGAATCCATAGAATAAAATACGTAAACTCTCTCTCTCTCTCTCTCTCTCTCTCTCTCTCTCTCTCTCTCCCTCCCTCTCTCTTTCTCAATTCAAATATTTTATAGCATTTCGAATGGGAATTTTGGTAAAGATAGAATACTGCCATTGGTTTGGAGGATTCGTCGCGGAGTGCGATCACGTATACCTGCCAAACACAAAGCGACCTGATGCGCAAACAAACCATTTAACGAAGCTAACTGACATTCTTCGATATGAGCTAATCTAAATAACTTTTGAGTTACGGATTATTACGGATTAGAAGAACGAAATAGTATTCTATAGAAGATTGTGTAAAGGATCGCGACCGTTTACATGAGACATTTAACAGGTAATTTTGAAAAATCTTTAAATAATTTATAGGCCTGTATTTCCTCTCGACTTAACTACTCTTCTTGATTAATCGTAGATTAAATAGGTTAAGTGATAAACTTAATGATTATTGCGAACGATCATAAATAGATAAGTATTTACGTAGATTATATTTGTCTGAAAAACAAAGACAATTTTTATCCTTTTTCCCGGTTGTCACTTAGACATTCTTATTATCATTGGTGGGGCAACATCGTCGTAAATGTTTGTAAATTACAAATTAGAATGAACTATTAATGCATTAATTAAATAAATTTTATGTATGTAGTTGCAATGTACTTACGTACGAAGATAAGTAGCACTCGACTCGAGGGTATATCAATCACAGCATCCTATACTTACGTACGGGCACTTACATGCCTGCATGTACATTATGCATGTTTAAATAAGTTCTACTACTGGAGTATCTGCCCCAATGAAAACGCATAAGAATGCAATCGAGCGTGAACAGTCGTAATGCAATTTGCCGAGAGATACATCGAGTTCATGTCCTTTTACATTTTATAATAAGCGGTAAAGTAAACAGATATTTTTGGTATGAGATTGATAAATCTCGTATATGCATACAAGGACTCTGTCTTCGCTCACTTTCATATCGTACGAAGATAGATTCGTGAAGAAAGCGCACACAGTTCTTCTCGAAAGTCCGTTGTCATTGATTTATTAAGCTCCGGAACAAGATTCTCTTTTAACGATATAACTAACGACTAACGTGCATCGTCGAGTGAGCGTTTTGAATTATCTTAAGTTGGATAAGATTGATTTCTTATAGATATTACTTTTCTTCCTTATAGATATTATCTAAGTAAATCTAAACAGATGCGGACGAGCCAATTTCATTATGTAATTGTTATCATGTGTTTATACCTTTATTGGGTACGTGAGTACGTAAGTTGTAATACATATTGGTATACAACAAAGTATACAGAGGGAAATCTAACAGGGTATACTAGCACGACAATGGATCCTGTATATGCATTTTATTTGCATCTATTTTATATTCCGCTAAACGGTAGAGTAACGTAGCCAAGCAAAGAATAGGTACCCATGCATGTATATTGAAAAATCGGATCGTCCGTATCCATATTATGTAGTCATTTTTGTCACGCCTCGTACACGCTTCGTTCACGCTTCGTTTGCATTCTTTCTCATTGTCAGGCAAAAATCGAGACTCGTAGAATAGATTGTTAGACGCAACCCAGACCCCGAACAGGGTCTCGTTCTATTTCCTAGAGATTAAGGCAAAAGCTATGATTCGAAGATGCGCACATACCTGTTGGTAGATCTTTCGAATGCAAATGAATTCTCGTGGAAGAGGGTTTCTGTCAGAAATAAATTAGAACGAAATTCCACGAAATTTCTTCGAGAGTCTCAACGACGAGACGTCGAAAGGATGATCGATCGGTATATCATTACGGCCCACTGTGGCAAAAATACACACCATTATCGGGAACATTTTTCATTTGTTTTGGGCGATTAGTAGGTAGAATCGAAGAAAAAATTTTAATGCAGTCTTATGATCGCTTGGATTTGTTTGATCAAGCCCAAGCGCTCGTTCGGTAGCGCGTTTCACCGATGTGCCTTCGAGCGAGATATAACGATCGCTTGGCATATCGAGGCGAGTATAAGCATGTCCATTTACATTTAGTCGTCATTCACGGCCAAATGAAATCGCTTTGCCTCTCTTTAAGCCAATCCACGAGAGCGTTCGTACTCGTACATCGCGCTGTCCATCTCGGTTAAATTTATGGTGAACGCGGGCTTGTAGAAGCCAACGACGCCAGACATTGATCGATGAACGAAAGAAGAGAACGAAAGAGATTACACAGGATAGACGTATACGCTTACGGTGAAAAGCGCAAGCTTTTATCGGAAGATCCGCGTCTCGACGCACTTATGGTTCGGTAAAGAAATCAAAATCGAAACGATGATCGCACGAGAAAATCGAAAGATCTTAATGACCTATCAGCTTCTAATGATTTATAACAATTTATAGGTAAAAAGAGAAAATGGTTTTCTCAGTTTTTAAATTCTTCGTCATTTGATTCTCCGGATAAGAGGAGAAAAATTTATCGAAAATCGCGTAGGTGTGCTCGTGTAACGGCAAATCTTTCTTTATTTTCTCCTTTTCTCCCCTCTGCCCCTCTTCCTTCGGTCCAGCGAAAAAAGAAAAAAGAAGACGTTGCACTCCCGGCAAAATCCGTTTATCTCGGTGGGCACGCGACGTGTTCCCGTTAGTGACGATCGCTCCGGTAATTGGTGGCCTCGAAAATTCTCTAGAAAGTGAAAATCGAGGTAAAAGCGGTAGCCGGAAGGTGGCCTCTGTGTGCCGGCTACTCTGTGGGTGTACAAAATCGTGGAGCACGAGCGCGAGCGATGATTACCAAGATAATTTCCGCGATTATCATGTACGAGAGAGTTACGGCATAAGGAGTGAAAGATGAGAGGAGACCACCGAACCCATATCTTCGGAAAAGTGGACTCGAATCGAAATTAGCTCGTCGCGCGGCGAGTGATCGATACGCGTGTAGTGGAACAGAACTAACGTAAAAGAGATATCATATGAACGATCTCCTTTCGAAGTAACTCCTCCTCTTTCCTCTTTTCCTCTTATTCTCGTTTGTTATTATTTAAAAATAAAAAATCAAGCATGTTTTTCGGTATGTAGATCAAAAGAGAAAAGGTAAAGACTAATCGTCTTATTCGATCGGAAATCGATGGCGAGTTCGGTTATGCTTTTGCTCGCGTGGCCCGGAAACGGCGAGGAGATCAATTTTTCTCTCTTAATCTTCGCCGGGCATCGGTCGATCGCGGAGAAAATCGGTCAGGCTCGGCGCGTGCTCGTCGAGGAGGGACGAGACATACGCGTGCCCATCGCGAGTTCTTCCACTTGCCGGTAATCGGCGCGTGCCCTCGCCATACACTTAAATAAGGATGGTGTACGCTCACTCGCAAAGAGGAGAGAAAGGAAAGGAAGAAGTGTGGTAGTGAGAGAGAAGGGAAAGGACGTAAGTAGGCGCGCACTTTTCGGGGCTATCGCGGCAGCTGTCGGAGACAAGCAGTCTTTCCTTATTAATTAAAGCGACGCACACTCGTTGGTAGGCTCCTACCTTACCCGTTGGTTAGCAAGCTCAGTCAAGCAATTGAGGCTTTTGCCAGGTTGCCTTTAGCCGCATTATATCGCGAGGAAAATTATCTCTTGACGGTCTTACCTCTGGACGCATCTAATTACGATGAGAACTCTCGCCCAAGCGAGCGAGGCTGGTTGCTTTCGCGTAAATGAACGCTCCTCTGCAGAAGGTGTAAACGCCCGTGAGAGAGTACGCGTTAATCGGCAGGCGATACGTACCAACAATGCGCCTACTCTTGCGCTTTAACGATCTGGATTAAATGCATCAAGGTCGGCATCATTGAATTTACCGTACGTTAATTTGGCTGCATAACGGTGGGCCTTATATACGCACACACGCGCGCACAAACTGGACATAATCTCATTTTCTCTTTGCTTTCGGATGAAAATAATACATATTGCCAAGAATGCGACCTACTCGGATTCGAGTTTCTCTCTCTCTCTCTCTCTCTCTCTCTCTCTCTCTCTCTCTCTCTCTCTCTCTATCTATCTATCTATCTCTCTCACACACACACTTTCTCATTATCCAATTATCTACGAAAAGATAACGACGAGATAAATGTGGGATACGTGGAAGACAAAGATAAGAATTGCGAAGATGAAGGAAGAACTAAAAGAGGAAGAAGAGACCGAAAGAAATATGCATCTGTGTAAGTATACGCATGCACGTCAAACTTGTATACTCATCGTATGCGTACGAAGCTAAGAATCAGAAAACCGGACGGTAAGCGGATAAATATTACTCGTCGGTGCTCTTCCCAACGCGTAAAGCTGTTATTACGTGCAAGCTGCGGATTCCGGAGGCCTTCGATTCGGTTCACCGAGAAAGTGTCCACCGTCTGTATATATGATACGATATGTACTCGATCGTTTGCGCACGTTCCTCTTTCACGGCCTCGACGAGAACGTCGTAATTATCATTGCACCTGTGAAAATCGTTATGCCGTTACGCAGTCCTCGAGAGACAGGCGGAAAAGTATTCCGAGACGACGTCGATCCTTCTCGCTGATCCTACCAACCGATCTTACCAACCGATCCTACCCTCGAGATAATACTCATCGAGACTCGATCTTACTTACGTAAAGTATGTACATATATATGCGTGCGCGTGCTCCTTGCTCGTGCTCGTTCTCATGCTCGTCTCGTGCTTGTGCACGCACGCTCCAGCAGACAGACAAGAGAGTCCATCTCCGACGATTCGCATCTCTGTGTGCGTTGCGCCTTTCCAAAAGGCACAGGTGCATCCCGTGATAGATGAAAAGTGTTTTATAGACTCGAACACAAGCTCAATTCATGGTTGACATGCCCGTCTAATCATTTCCCTTCGAGACTTTTCTTTTGTTATCCACATAAGGTGTTTTTTTTTTT
>NC_057695.1:2144540-2149225 GCF_014466175.1 Vespula pensylvanica
TTTTTTTATTGTCGCTTCTACTCTTTTCTTTTTGAATGTTGCATACTACTTTCGTATCGTATTTCGTGCTAAATAAGACCGATCTTTGCGTGCCATCTTTTTGTATGATTTTAGGGAATATGGACGGTTTCGTTCGTTAGATGATGAATAATTCTTTCATTTTTACTTGATCACTTTTATCTAACTAATAATAATAATAATAATAATTAAATAACAATAAATATGACCGCTTATTTTTGCGCGCGCATACGTGTATATGCGTGCGTGTGTATGTGTATGAAAGGAAACATATCATCAATTATGCACCATCATTTAACTTAACGATAATTTATAATTTGACAATGCGATATTTGAAGGTTCTTCAAGTACGTTCTAGTCGATACTCTACCTTGTCGCAAACTTCCGATTAAAGTAATATTTTTCATGATTTATTGATTATGAGTCCTCTAGCTTCGCATAAAAACGACACTGACGCAAATCGAAACGTCTTTGACGACATTTGGTATGTCGGGTATGTAGGTCGTTCCTGTCGAGGAAAGATACGGAATCGTTTTTTATTCCAGTCCAATGGACATGCATTTTCGAACTTCTATCTCGATCTCTCCAGGTGCACTCTTCCATCGTGATCGAAATTCTCCTGTCGCTTAATCGCGCTTTAAAGACATCATACCGATCGCGAATTATGTGTTCCCCGTTGATATATTTTATCCTACTTCGCGCTTACTAAGCACGATCGTGCTTTCTACTTTTTCTTACCAATGCATGTTAAAATTCTTATCGTGTAATTCATTAAAAAGAAAGTAATCTCTATAGTGGTTTAAATTCGATATTTTTATTATTATAAACGACGATTCGATCATTCGATCAATCACGAATCGGAGCTGATTTTCCATTTAAAATGTTGTTTATTCTCTATAATTCTCGGTTAACATACAGGATTTAAATTTTATTTATATTTTCAGTTACAAATTACACTCGCGTAATTCATAATATCATTCCCGTAACATTTTCTGTAATCGACTGCCAAGACTAATATAGAGTAAAATTAAGAGAATTTATTCATATAAATGTGCGTACGTGTATATATAAAGTGAAAATATGATGTACATATTCAACATATAATGCTATATATATATATTATTTTAATGCAATAGAATGATGTTCAATGCGATAGATATGAAATGGGATTAGTAATCCACAAGTGATTAAATCAAACTTATCAAATATTATATACGTATAATGTAAATGAGAAATTAGATGAAATTAAAGCAACGAAACAAGAGCAGGCCTTAACACGTCTAGATAGTTTGTTAGAGGAACGAATACTGCGTACTAATGCATTAATAAGAACGACGAATGGGTGAAAAATCATGTCAAAGCTGATCCCTCCGATCGTCCTTTAATTATTTACAAATACTTTTTTCAGCAAGTATTTCCCAAATTCTCAGAATAGTACGATGTATATGTACGCAGATATATATACCAGTAATAACATTTTATCACGCTCGACTCGATTTTTTTTTGCTGCTTGCCGAAAACAATAGATAGAGGAATCTTTGAGCTATTGTTTATATACTAATGTTATCTTTCTCTTTCTATTAAGAGCCTCGTTGTATGTATTTAAAAAGAGACAAACTTACGTATATGTGTTAAGCAACAAGAGATTTTGCTATAACGACAATTTATATGTTTTAAAATTAACCTTATCCTTTATTTTTATGCATGAGTTATTGTCGAGAAAACGTCATTTTTTTGACACGATTTTTTTCAAAGAAAATAAAACGTGTATTCGAAAATTCGAAAAAAAAATCGTATTCTCACACGAATCTTCATCTTTAAAACGATCTCGTTCGTTAAAATCGTTAAAAAATTGTACCTGTGCTCATCGTTGGCGTAAACCATCATAAAGTAATGAGTGATGAACAGCCTTAACCTTAAATAATTTATAATTTTGATTATTTTACATTCGTTTAGACACTATACGGTGTATATCTAATCTTTGAACAATAATATATATAATCGCGTGATATTTATTACACGCGTTTTAATACGATATTTTATATATATTCTTTAATACATCTCTTCCCATAACCTCGTCACGTTTTATTACTTTTTATATCGATTTCTTTTTACATGGATTTATCTTTATTTTGTATAAATTTAATATCGTTCTTCTTTTGAACTTTTTTCCTTTTATTAACACTTTTTCTGCTGTCGAGTGTTTTATTAAAATAACCTTAACTTAAAATTCCAATAATTTATAAATTCGATCTTGCGATTTTTGTCTACGTGTACTGTCAACAAAAACGGACTTTTGAATGAATTGGATGGTTACACTCCGTTTCTAAGAGCAGAAATCTCAAAATTAATATTTTCGTCATAATAACAGCGAAAATAAAAGATATTTATATGGAAAACAATAGTGTGCAGGCACGTGAACATTTTCCTTACAAATATATTTTCACGCTTGCGAGCTTTATTTCTACAGAATCGAAATGATTAATTTTCACAGTTGCGAATAGCAAGGTATCCGTTTAAACAATTTTTAAGTTCGTATGTCATATTCTTAATGTTTCGATACTTTCATACAAATCGAAACTTTACAAGCACGTGGGAAGCCATTGCACAGATGATGCACTATGCCAGCGCGGTGGTCAACGTAGTTTTCTTGCTGCCGCTGAATCCGCCATTCTGAGTTATTTCGTCCTCTCGTTAATTGCAGGTAATTAGAATATTTTATCTAATATACACGCTTATTTTATATACCAATAGATTGCCGAAAATGCGATTTTCGTGATTGAATAAATTAACATCGATCACGCTTAACTGCAAAATGTAACTTATTCTACTGCATTCCTTAACCTAACATAATCATATAAGCAATCCTTATTTTCGATTATAGAATGGAAGAGGTACGACGTCCGGAGTTTAGTCATCGGTTTTACTTATCTAAGATATGAATAAGAAATGGTATTCGAGACACAACGATGACTGGTGAGCAATAGTTGACAAATATTGTTATGTATTACTACTATTCTTTATGAATGTGTTTAGTTAATTCTATGTTTATCTTTTCAGGACGTATGCGTAGTGATTTCGTTCGTTAACGTTAACAGTACAGTGTGACATATGTACTTAGGAATATGAAAGATGGATTTGGTTACAGTTAAACAGAATTGACATCTTCTCTTTAAGTTAGTACATTCATTCTTCGATTAAGCAGTGTTCTTTTATTGAAACTTTCTTTAGTCCTTTTCTTTTGCTTATGTATTTTTTACTGAATGTGTTGTACACATATCAAACAGCTGAGGATTCTGAATTCATTCTACCTTCATAGTATTCTCGTAACTTTATTTCTTTAATTTTGCATTAATGAATTTAATGTGGATTCTTCCAACATTTATCGTTGACGTGTGATTAGTAATCGACATTATCGGAATAAGGAAGATTGGCCCATAAGACTTTTATTTCATTCATTGATAAATATTTACTGAAATCGAAGAGGTTAAGTTTTACATAATCGTATAAATTGCATCCTAGAACTACGTACTCTTCTCTTGTCAAATGGATATCATTAGAAATTTATGTGCGCGGTAAACAATCACGAATATCATAAACTAATTATATTTTAATCTTTAGTTTTTATCGAATACACAATTACAATTAAGTATATAAACTGTTTACTTTTTTATAAAATTTAAATATATTACATAGAGCACATTTAGTATCTTTTAAATGAATGCTTATTATAAAAGCTTTTTTATTTTTATTTATAATCTATACATTAAAGATCGATAAGAAATTCAACAATTATATCATGTTTACATCTTTCTCTTTGAATTTCATTACACAGGTGACGTACGCGCCTATGTGACAGTCTATTAAGTTATGAATGCCTTGCAACTTGAGTTTCATTACTAGCATTTATCAATCTGAGTGAAGTTATATCCAGTGCCAATTTGATTATCAATGTAAATCAAATTACGAGAAATACTTAAGAAATATGATACTTACACGATGCAAGCGTTGTTGGAATCACTCGTTGTCTAGATAAAACACGTCTAGATAGCTGCTTAGAGGAACGAATACTGCGTATTAACAACGTGTTAGTAAGGGCAACGAATGGGGGAAAGTCGATCTCTCCGATCGTCCTTTGATTATTTACAAATATTTTTCCCTACAAGCTTCTCAAATTCTTCGAATTGTACGACGTATATATACACAATATATTCACACGTAGTAATAACAATACATCATTCTCGACTGGTTTTTCTTTCGTTGCTTGCTGGAAACAATAAGCTATTGTCTATATACTGATGTTATCTTTCTCTTTCTATTAAGATTGTATGTATTTAAAAAGAGACAAATTTACGTGTGCGTAAGCAACGAGACTTTGCTATAAGGATAATTTAAATGTTTTAAAATTAACCTTATCCTTTATTTTTATGCATGAATTATCGTCGGGAAAACATCATTTTTTGACACAATTTTTTCAAACAAAACGAAGCGCGTATTCTCACTCGAATAGTCATCTTTGAAGCGATCTCGTTCGTCAAAATCGTTAAAAAATTATACCTGTATTTATCGTTGGTGTAAACCAACATAAAACAACGAGCAACGGACCGTCAACAAAAAACGGACCTTTGAAAGAATCGGATGGTTACTCTCTTTTTCTAAAAGCAGAA
>NC_057695.1:2149325-2150771 GCF_014466175.1 Vespula pensylvanica
ATTTTACCATGTTGTCACTCAAAATGCTCTTATATAATAATAATAATGTAATTTCCAGAAATTGAAACGACGTGACATTCCGTCTCCCATCTCACATTGCCACGCGTACGCGAATAGAATTTTTACGTACTTTATATATTGATATTATTAAAGTCGAGTAACAAATTTTTTTGTATTTTTCTTTTCTAAAGTTCAATTGAATTCGTAATATTATATTTATAAAATCAAGTTTTATATTAAAGTAATAATTTCGAAACGTTTAAAATATGGCAATTGTGAGGACCACTGAAAGTGCACTAACTAAGAGTGCACAGAATAAGAAAATGCATTTGCGGAAAACACCGAAATTGCACTGAACGAAGGTGCACATACAAATGAAATAAGAACATTTAAATATATACTATATTCTCCGCTCACTTTTACAGAAAGGATACCTAACAGGATTCCAGTATTGCCCAGCGCATGGCTGCGTATTATAGTTTAAATAATTATTTTAAATTGTTGATTAAATTGTTGATTAATTACTTTATCTTTTCTCGGGTGGGACCCTTGGGAGGGGCCCTCGGGTGTGGGCTTTAGGCGGGTTTCGTTCTTTCACTAATGAAAAATCGAATACACTTATGGTATTCTGATTTTCATCGAGTGAAACGTTCTTCGAGAAACATACCCATCGTTCGGAATTCTAATTCTCTCACACGCACATACAAAACTATTCTCGGTTTCTTCTTTCCTTTTTCTCTTCTTATTTTCTTCTCCTCTTATTTTTTCTTTCTTCTTGTCCTCATCTTCTTTTAACCTTTTTCTGTTTCAGATTAGATCAACGAAGAACTGATCATCGAAGAACCAATCATCCAAGGACCGATCATCGTGAAATTAATTTTTACAGGGAAGTTTTAATTGTATATTTGTTTTTTTTTCTATTTTATTTAATCATTAATTTATATATTAATTATTAATATTATTATTTAATTGTATTTTGATTTTAAACGTATTTTTATATATAAATGGCTTTTTCCATATAATATTGTATATTATTTTTGCATATAATTATCTCTTTTTGTTTTATTCTTTTTCTGTTTTAAGTTACTTTTTTCTGTTTCAGGTTAGATCATCGAAGGACCGATCATCGTGAAATTAATTTTTGTAGGGAAGTTTTAATTGTATATTTGTTTTGTTTTTATTTTATTTCATCATTAATTTATTTATTAATTATTAATATTATTATTTAATTGTATTTTGATTTTAAATGTATTTTTATATATAAATAGCTTTTTCCATATAATATTGCATATTACTTTTGCATATAATTATCTCTTTTTGTTTTATTCTTTTTCTGTTTCAAGTTAGATGATCGCGGGACCTATCATCGTGGGATTTTTACACGGAAGTTAGAGGAACCTCTCTGCATATAATTCATTATATGCAGGAAGGGTATGTCTCCTTGCT
>NC_057695.1:2150871-2152778 GCF_014466175.1 Vespula pensylvanica
ATGATAGGTCCAGCGATCATCTAACTTGAAACAGAAAAAGAATAAAACAAAAAGGGATAATTATATGCAAAAATAATATGCAATATTATATGGAAAAAGCTATTTATATATAAAAATACATTTAAAATCAAAATACAATTAAATAATAATATTAATAATTAATAAATAAATTAATGAATAATTAAAATAAAAAAAAGCAAATATACAATTAAAACTTCCCTGTAAAAATTAATTTCACGATGATCGGTCTTTCGATGATCGGTCCTTCGATGATCGGTTCTTCGATGATCTGATCTGAAACAGAAAAAGCTTAAAAGAAGATGAGAACAAGATGAAAGAAAAAATAAGAGGAGAAGAAAATAAGAAGAGAAAAAGGAGAAAAGAAACCGAGAATAGTTTTGTAAGTGCGTATGAAAAAAATAGAATTCCGAACGATGGGTATGCTTCTCGAAGAACGTTTCACTCAATGAAAATCAGAATACCATAAGTGTATTCGATTTTTCATTAGTGAAAGAACGAAACCCGCCTAAAGCCCACACCCGAGGGCCCCTCCCAAGGGTCCCACCCGAGAAAAGATAAAGTAATTAATCAACAATTTTAAATAATTACTTAAACTATAATACACAGCCATGCGCTGGGCAATACTGGAATCCTGTTAGGTATCCTTCCTGTAAAAGTGAGCGGAGAATATAGTATATATTTAAATGTTCTTATTTCATTTGTACGTGCACCTTCGTTCAATGCAATTTCGGTGTTTTCCGCAAATGCATTTTCTTATTCTGTGCACTTTTAGTTAGTGCACTTTCAGTGGTCCTCACAATTGCCATATTTTAAACGTTTCGAAATTATTACTTTAATATAAAACTTGATTTTATAAAAATAATATTACAAATTCAATTGAACTTTAGAAAAGAAAAATACAAAAAAATTTGTTACTCGACTTTAATAATATCAATATATAAAGTACGTAAAAATTCTATTCGCGTACGCGTGGCAATGTGAGATGGGAGACGGAATGTCACGTCGCTTCAGTTTCTGGAAATTACATTATTATTATTATATAAGAGCATTTTGAGCGACAACATGGTAAAATTAAATTATGACATTAATTATGACTAAGAGCCATTTTCGAAGAGTTCTGTAAAACTTTCGAAAATAACTCAATAGTCTAATAGTTGCCCTCTTGAGCCACAATTTGTGGGGGCCTCTTCGGCACATAGCCTCTTCTTTGCTTCCTGCCCTAACAACTACTATAGATCATTTGAACTATCGTCAATGTCAAGAAATTAAAACTATCAATTATTCTAAAACGTGGAAGAAAACTAATAAATCTAACGCAACTCTAAAGCAATCCTGAAACGAAAAATCGAGAAAGCACAGAAAGAGATACAGGAATTAATATATTAATTGCTGAAAATCCTATGCTAAAAATTGATTAAGTTATTCTGTTCTACGCATTATGATTCTACAGGTTTCTTTGTCTTTTATCAACGGCTCTACTCTACTTTATTCTTTCAAAATCAATGACTCTACTTTATTCCTCCAAAAGCAATGACTCTACTGAGACTTTTCTTTTATTAATAAAACTAATTAATCTTTAATTAAAAATTTAATGAAAAATCATTGGACGCTCCTTCTTACAAGCAATTATTCGAATTATTAGAAAATAAGTTATACAATTTCGCTTGTAATCCGGAGACTATCCATCGCGAATGTCTTCTTGCTTATTTATTATTAAAATTCGCCAATATCGCGATTCTTTATTATTTCCGCGAGAGAAAATTATTTAAAAATGCATTTAAATATTCAAATTTTCAATTAATTATAATTAACGTGTTTAAACAAGAAGACTATATCCTGATCTAATAAATAAATCAAAAAATAACGAACCATTCACGAATAAATCT
>NC_057695.1:2152878-2159520 GCF_014466175.1 Vespula pensylvanica
CCCCACTTCGCAATTTGAATCTAAAACAAAATAAATCGTATAGAAAATTAGAAACAATATGTGAGAATAAATGTACTTACATAAACTTTGTTCTATTACTTGCGGAGAACGCGTACTGGGAAAACCGCGATACATACTCGTCGAAACTCGAAGCAAGACTGGACCAATAGCTGTCGGTCCGCTTATATGTCATCATGAGTGGGAGAATATCGCCACTACTCCGTTTCATACTAAAACAAAACAAATCGTATATAATCTTGAAAGAATGAGTGATATGACTATGTACTTACATTGACTCTTCTCTATTAATTCCAAAGAATGCGTACTACGAGAACTGCGATGTGTACTCGTCGAAATTCGTAGCAAGACTGAACCATTAACTATTAAAATCGGTCGAACGCTCGACTTTGTTGTCATCTCGGGAAGCCCAGTATCCCCACTCCACAATTTCATTCTGAAACGAAATAAATCGTATAGAATATTGAAAGAACGAGAGATAATAATATACTTACATTAACCTTTTGTTATTATTTCTGGAGAATGCGTACTACGAGAACTGCGATGTGTACTCGTCGAAATTCGTAGGAAGACTGAACCATTAACTATTAAAATCGGTCGAACGCTCGACTTTGTTGTTATCTCGGGAAGCCCAGTATCCCCACTCCACAATTTCATTCTGAAACGAAATAAATCGTATAGAATATTGAAAGAACGAGAGATAATAATATACTTACATTATCTCTTTGTTATTATTTCTGGAGAATGCGTACTACGAGAACTACGATGTGTACTTGTCGAAATTCGTAAGAAGACTGAACCATTAACTATTAAAATCGGTCGAACGCTCGACTTTGTTGTCATCTCGGGAAGCCCAGTATCCCTACTCCACAATTTCATTCTGAAACGAAATAAATCGTATAGAATATTGTAAGTATAAGCGATATAATTATGTACTTTCATTAATTTTTCGTTATTACTTACGGGGAACGCATCCTGTGAAAACTGCGATGTACACTTGTCGGCGTACAAAAGGAAACTAACAAAATAATAGTCAAAGTAAATAAAAGTCGTATATGTTTGTATTACACAAGACCAATGATCGCGAAACGAAAATTTTTAAGTATTAAAATTATGAACTGAAATTATTTTGATTCTCTCGCGTTACGATCTTTGTAACGTTATACGAATGTACTATTGTTTAAATATTAATCTTTTGTATTGCACGAATATTAAAAACTGTTTAAATAAATGTAAAATTATCGAAAGTATTGATTTCTAAGTTTTTGCGATTGGAAAAAGAGAGCTGCGATGCTCACTCATCGGCGTACAAAAGGAAACTAACAAAATAATAGTCAAAGTCAATAAAAGTTGTATACGTTTATGTTACACGAAACCAATGACGCCGAGACGAAAATTTCAAAGTTGAAATTATTTGTTTCTCACATGATACAATCTTTGTCTTGTTAAACGAATGTATTATTGTTTAAATATTAGTTTTTTTGTATTGCGCATTAAAAACTGTTTAAATAATTGTAAAATTATCGAAAATATTAATTTCCGAGATATGAAAATGATAATTTCTTTCGCCTTTGGAAAGATAGATTTTCGATATTCACTCGTCGGAATACAAAAGAAAACTAATTCGACATTCTTATGTAGCTATATAATAAATGTGTACAAGCAAATGAAAAAGTATTGGTTTTTGTTTACCTTCGCATTGAAAGAATTTTTCTAAAAGATTATGAATGCAGCGTATCAATTTACAACAGGTTTGTAGATTCACAGCTTGAAGACAATGTTTTATACTCGGTTCCATGTTTGTGTGAATGTGTCCAGTATCTGTGTGACAGTAAACAAGAGTGAATATTTTTGTCCGTATATTTTGCGATGAAATACAGATATTTTTGCAAAAAATGATATTGCTCGGTGTGCTAATGCTTTTTAGAATTTATATTGATCAGTAATGTTCGAAAATCTAGACGAGATCTTTTTTTTTCTTACCTTATTCGGATACATTTCTTTTTCGTTGCAGCTTCTTCTTTCAAAGCCATTAAAACTTCTGACTACCAACGAGTACATAATAAATACTCTCCAATAGAAATTATTTATTAGTCAATATTCATAGATCAATCTATACGCAAGTATAATTAAATATCATTCTTTCCGAACATTTACAAGAGATATTGATCATCGAAAAGATAAATTCTTTGATTATTCGATTTATTAACTGGTTATTTTTTGACTCCCGAAGTGGGAGAGAGAAGAAAGATAACTAAATTCCCGCGAATTTACGTATTTGGCGGGAATTTTATATAATTTGATAAAAAATACTAAGACGTTTGATAAGCATTCTCAATGATTTTTTTATGATTGAATATTATATTCTGTGCTATTTTTCAATAAAATGTTAAGACAAATTAATATATTTATTAGTGCGTAATATTTTTAAAATGATGCAATATTTATGTGCCGCGCGAATCTAACTAACTTCACAATGTAGATGGCGCCACTGCTGCTTTAGTTCGTACCAAGCAAACACGTCACCCCATCCCTCTCGTCAATTACAGGTAATTAGCAGATTTTTTCTAACGTACACCTGATTATTATACACCAAACGATAGTCAAACACGCGATTTTTAAGAGGCCGCATTCGCAAGTCGGGAGATTATGGCGTTTAAAAGATATTCGCAAAAATGAAATCTGCCTTTCGTCGATTCCCCGGACAGCTACTGCGTCTATTTTTTTTCTCACTTTTCTAGTTGATTTTCACAATATCGACACTTCTCTCGCTTTTTAATAGTGACTTCGATCAATAACTTTGCGTTTATAATTATGATTGATCGATAGTTTGTTTTATATTCGATTTTCATATATATATTCATACACAAGCACATACACACACACACACACACATGTATAGATTTTTTACACATTATATATACACATACATTCTTCTAATCTTCTTTTTTCATACATACACACCTTTAATTTCGTCCTGTATTAATTGAGATTTCACATTTTTCAGATTTTCAAGAATTTCACGAGATAGAACAGAATCGAATTAGAATCAATTTAGTACATCGTTTTTCGTGGTCCAGAATTAAGAGGATGCTCGTTGTTTGAAGGATCAACGACTACTACCGGTAAGCCAACTTCTTTCTTCATATATTTCCTGAGTAATTGTGTAAGATGACAAACATAATGTGTATTGTATATAATGCGATCGAAAACTCGGTTTTGTGTCGGTGCGTTGCGTCGAGTTTGATGTTCTTTTGCATGTGTGCACTGTCTGTGTGTAAAAAGATCTGTGTTTTTTCTTTCTTTTTTTGTCATCTGCTTTCGTTTCGAATATGTCTCTTTGTAAAAAATATATTGGTAGTACTGTCCGAAAATAATGCGTATTTCGTGGTTATTCTCGTTGCCTATATACATTTCAATGTAGTTCTCTATATACTTATGTACATATGTATCATTTCATTTTCCTTCCTTTCTTTTCGATAGTCGAGCTTTCTCGATTATGTACAATTATTATCGATACATGATACATAATTCGATCATAAACGACGTAGTTATTCGTTATGGTAAATAAATATTTAAACAAATATTATTTTTTCATATACATACAAGATACATATGACATATATATATATATGTAAATATATAAATCATCGAATTATTTCGATTTAACAATTGTTCATTATTTCGCGCGTAATATATAAAGCATAGAGATAATATAGGTACTTGTGATACAAGTGCGTATCTATTTAACGTTTCTATATCTTTAGAAAATATAATTATTTCGTTAGAAAATTATTATCTATGTATAAAATTCGAATTAATTACATTTCTCATCCATATCGTATTATCTACGTACTTACATTATATTTTTTATTATTTTTCATTGAAAAATATAATACTTGATTTGATTCGATTGTACCTGTGATGACGTCATCGAATTATAAGGACTACTTTCCTTCCTTGCCACTAGTCTCATCGCCATCTTGGGCGCAGTGACATGTGTACACGGTGTTTCGTCGCTCCGCATAATTACAGGTAATTAATAAATTTTTTCTAACGTACACTTTCTTCTAATATATCAATCGATAGCCAAACGCGCGATTTTTATGAGGCCGCGTTCGGAAATCTGGGAATCATCTCGTTTAAGAGATATTCGCGAAAATAAAATCGGCCTCTCGTAGATCGCCCGGTAAGCTTTCGCGTCGCACTTTTTCTTCACTTTTCTTGTTTCATTTCCATAATATCGATACTTCTTTCGTTTTTTAATGATGCTTTGATCAATAATTTTGTATTAATAATTGTGATCGATTGATATTTTGTATTAAATTCGATTTTCATATACGATCATACATACACACACACACGCGCGCACATACGTAACAGCACAAATCCTACACACACATACACATATCACACATCCAATCATATATATATATATACATATATAGTAGATTATATATACATGTATGTATATATATAGTATACAATTATGTATGTACAGTTACATATATATAATATAGGCATACGTTACAACACACACATATACACACAATGGATATTCCATACACATATTACGTACACACTTTTAATCTTGCCTATAGTAATATGATATTTCATTTTCAGATTTCTAAGAAGCTGTAGCTACAATACAGAACTTCGAATATACCAGTTTATACATCTCTTCGATACGTATCGGTAAGTTTATCTCATTTTAATACGTATAGCGAGGTTTAATAGAGAGAGATAGGACATTGGCAGAGAAAGAAAGAAAGAAAGAAAGATAGCATATAAACAATAAGCTTGAGTTCTCCCACCAATTGCCAAATAATTCTTAGAAATGAGTCTTCGTCAAGCAACAAAAGAAAAAGCAATCACACGTGATAATATTCTATTATAGGTATATCTATACGTATGTGTATTTGTATACGCTGTACTGTACGGAATATTTAGAAAGTATCGACAATACACATGTAAACAATCAAAGGACGACCGAGAAGACGACTTTCTTAGTTTAACACAGTTCTCGTTTGTACAAGCAGCCTTCCAGACGTGTTCAGACTTGCTCCTGCTTCGTTAATTCAAGTTCGTATAATTTCTCATTTACATTATATATAATATTTTATAATCTTTATTTAATCATTTACGATTTATTAATTTTATTTTATATCATATTAGACTTCAATATATACTATTATATGTTGGATACACGACTCACATTTACACGTATGTGGATAGATTTATATATATAAATTTACTTAATCTTTTTCTATATTAATAATCTTTTGGAATTTTGTCTAATTTTTATTCGTCGTACTTAATTAATCTTGATTATCATGTAGTTTCTATTACTCTTCGTTCTACACGTACGATATATAGAAGTAATTTTTAACAAAATTTAAGACGCAAGTCACGTATATACATATATAAAGTATATGTGATCTGTACATACTCTCATATATATATATATATATATATATATATATATATATATATAATTTTATTCTATATTAATAATTGTTTGAATATTTTTAGGTTATTATTCATCATATTGGGCAATATAATCATCAATTTGTCTGGACGTCTACACATTTGATAGCAGTTCTCATATACTTCTTGCTGCTCTTCATAGATAAGTATACACAAATAAGTTTATCATTAAGAAATTTTAATTTAATTTCAATTAGTATAAAAAATTAGATATCACTTCTAACGAACTTTAACGATTTGCGTTAAACGATTTCACATGTTCTGTTTTATTATAAGTTTCTATGCTCTATTATAGCCAAAACTTTTATTATATAATATTTTATGTTTTTTACAAAATTTATATATGGATCTCCATACGCAGCTACCTCCTTGAGGTGAGATCCGGAAATCGGTATTGCGAACGTTCGTATATTTTATATTATACAACGTACGCACTACCGGGCCAAAGGCTGACGTTCGGTGTATTAGAAAATAATTTTGATTTATTAATTGTAATTTATTAAAAATTTGTTGAAACATATTTTGCATTGAATTTAGAGAATATTATGAAGCACCGAGAATAATAAAAATTTAATTAAAGTATAATAAAAGTTAAATTGGAAGAAAATAAAATTTCAAGATACGTTTAACCGTTTAATTAATATTATATAATAATATATTATAATTTCAATTTTACTACATCTTGTCTAGTTTCACTTTAATGCTATATCTATACTGATTTATAGGTATTCACGCAATTAGTATACTTCTGTAAACATATCCCTATCGCGATCAAATCTATTTTTAAACTATAGATACAACGCGATTTTGATCGTTTGCTTTTACATATTCATTTATTATAATATAGCTTATAAGTATCGTAGTTACATCTTTTGAATAGCATTTTTGTTTTTATATTATTATGGCATACAAAAGATGTAATATAAATTTATGATTTTAAATCATGTAATTTGAATAATATGATATATGATATTTAATATTGAATACTTAATATTTAATATATCATATTTAATACGATATAAATTTATTTATACATATTTTTATTATTTAATACGTATTTAATATATAATATTTAATACGATATAAACGCCACAGCTTGCTTTAACAATTTTTATTCAACAGGTCTTCAATTGTAGA
>NC_057695.1:2159620-2182912 GCF_014466175.1 Vespula pensylvanica
AGGTCACAGTAAGTACATGCCTGCATTCAGGAATGCAGATGAACACATTATAGTGAGGATATACATTTCTCGTTTCGAATATTCAAAATAAAAATGCACTTATGAAAGTATATAATAAATAAATATTTAAATATTCCATTCTTATCTTTTTTTTTTAAAGAAATAATATGTATTTAATAATAAATGAAGATTATTTCATCCTCCTCCTAATATAATAATGTATTTATATTTAAATAGAGTGCAGATGAATGAAAAAAAAAAAATTGAATCATTCTAAATAAGAAATGTATAAATCTTGCTAAGCGAGCGATATGATACAAAAATAACAGCCTTGCACTCAGGAGTGCATAAAATATGTCAAGGGTATACATTTTTATTCCGAAATTATCAACAAGTGAATATAAAATAACAGAATTAATAAGTATATATATGAGAGAGAAAGAGGAGAAAGAAAGAGGGGAGTATTTTTATTATATATATGAAAATTTCATAAGAAATATTAAGAAAGTATAATGAATGATATAAAGATTATTAATAAATGTTTATTCATATTTGAGAGAAATATAATTATTTTACGGAATAAAAATGTATAAGTCTTGGTATATGAATGAAATGAATGAAAAGGCTGTCCCACACTCAGGAGTGTGGGCGATTATAGTTCAGGGACAGGTTTGCATTCAGGAATGCACCTGGATATTCAAGCATATAGATTTTTATTTCAGAATAATTTTGAATTTTTTAAATATAATTATTAGTAGATCAATAATTCTTTCCATATATTTTTTATATATATATACTCGCTCTTTGATGATTATATATTTATATATATACTTTATGCAATGTCAACATAGTCTTATCACAAGTTGTAGGATGGCTCATTTATTGTAAGAGTCATTTTATGACTTGTATGAATATAATCATCATCTTATATAGATTCTAATTATTCTGATTAAAAATCTATAAGACTTGATGTAGTTAGGGAAATTAGGATCTGTTAAAGCAAGCAGTAGCGATAAAATAAATTCATGGGAATAATATGCAAGAATATATTAATGCTATTTTGTCTTTAATGTATAATATTTTTTATATATAATCTTATTTTTCTCTTTCAGATTTTATATTTCATTACTGTTTCATATACATATACAAACTATATGGTTTTAAAATTGTGAAATTATATTACTATATTTTTTATAATTTAATAGATAAAACAGTGTCTTATATATAAACGATGTAATATGTACATCAGACACATGATGTAACTGCGTACTTCGCGTTAGTATAAACGTAATAATATAAGATACATACAATCTATTGATTAAATATATATTTAATCTCGTTATGAATATGTTTATGGCGGTATACAAAATTGTGTATGCATTTTATGATACGACACAAGGTGTAGTATACTTTCTTTTTTTTTTTTAACGCGACCTAATTCTTCAACATTGTGAAATATTCACAATTCTTTTTCTTTTTTTTCATAACGTGTCTTGAATTATTTATAATATATATTCTAAAATTGTATTAAACAATTGTCAATTTATTATGCAATTCTATCTTTTCTATTTCAATATATTTATATATATTTGTATATATTTGTATATATTTCTATGCATTTATACATAAAATCCATTATTCATATTTTAATTTATACTTTCATATTTTTATTTAAATGTAAAACATGTTTTCTAATGCATTGAGAATTCAATTTATTCAATGCCAATTTTATGGCCTTTTTAATACTTATTTTTTTTTCTTTTATTTCAGCATTACAATCTATGGCAAAATTTATATATATAAAAGTTTTTATTTATTAAATTATGAAATATTTATAAAATTATGAAAATATTTGCCCATAGATTGTAGATACAATTTTGTCTTTCCACACATGCCCTTTTATATAATTTTCTGTTACAGAGAGATGTCGTTTTCACGTTTCAAGAGTATATATTGCAGGATATTCTTTTATATATCAGTGGGTATTAACAACAATATTTAAAATAATATTTTAAGATTTGTCATACTATCATAGAGTATGGCATAAAAATAAATTAATAAAGATTATAAATTCATTATATAAAATTTATGTTTCAGGTTTTTCGGATGCTTCAGTTAACAGGAAATCAAAGCAAAATAATAATGAAAAAATAATAAAGTAAAAAATAATTTGAAATATTTATAAAATTTTTAATCTATCTAAACATAGTTAATTTCTGTTTCAGGAAATATCATCTAAATTGGCAAGAATCGATTCCACTCTTTGTTGGTTGTTTTTTTTTCTGGTTTATGAGATATACATTTATGTACGCGCGTGTGTGTGTGTATGTGTGTGTGTGTGTGTAAAATAATTCTTATATGTTTCATATTCAATTAATATATGTTTCATTTTCAGAAAGTAATAGAATTATAACTTTCTTATCCACAGATTGTTTGAATTATGAAATGTTTTTGATGTTTTATGTTTACAGGTGACTGTGGATAGCAGAATGCTGATTTATTATGTAAAATTCATATATTATTTTGATTGCTTCTTGTTTAATTGTAAAATGTTTTTGATGTTTTATGATTACAGGTGACTGTGGATAACAGAATGCTGATTTATTATGTAAAATTCACATATTATTTTGATTGCATCTTGTTTAATTGTAAAATGTTCTTGATGTTTTATGTTTACAGGTGACTGCTAATTTATTATATGAAATTCGCATATTATTTCGATTGCTTCTTGTTTAAATATAAAATGGTTTAGATGTTTTATGTTCACAGAATTTCAGCATCATGTACAGCGAAGGATGTGCGAAGTTTCCACATTAGTTTAATGGGAATAGAATTCCATATAAAGGGCTCTATTCTTAACCGGGTAGGCAGGTCGATATCAAACGAATTCATAAATTTTCATCTAGTCACGATTGATTAGAAAAAGATTTTTGATTCGTTTCGCGATTGTTTTCTTTCTTTTTTGTAATAATAATAATAATTTTCTAAAATTATAACAATTATTATTGAATATGTTATAATAACGATTTGATATAGTAACTACCAAAGTAATTGATATTAACAGTAGAGTCTTAGCCCGTGGGTCTCTGTATGCAGCAACCTCCATGTGGTGAGACCTGGAAATCGATATTATTTGCGATATATGATAAATGTAAATAACGCAAGTACTGTCGAGCTAATAGCTGCATTTAAATTCAATCAAAATTTTATTATGTTGTATGATGATTTGAATTATCTTTCCATATTGTTTACTTTTCAATAAAGATATGATTCAATTAATTTATTATTTAACAAATTCATTACTTTGCAAATATTTGAAATTGTGTGTATGTGTGTGTGTATAAGTGTAATATTGTTTGTTTGAATTAGAAGATTACGCTTTCAAATAATTAAAAAGAAACAGTTTCAGAATACAATTCGCTTGAAAAGCACTGGGATGGTACAAAACATATCAGAATTCTATAAGATAATAATTATTTATAAATTTACAATAGTAAGGAAAAGATCAGAATATTATAGAATATTTTGAAAGAATTTTCTAATTATTATAACAGAGTTTCCACAAAAAAAGTTTGATATTGTATAGATACTGAAATCATAACTATTTATATTATCATCTCACTGCTTCATTATCTCTCAATAAAGAAACAACCATTGATTGGCATGATCAGTCTACGTTAACCCTTTTCACTCTAGACAATTTTAAATATATCCTATTCCTTAATAGGAATTTTAGAGTTCTTACATCATTTAGTTTCTGTAATTCTTAAATTCTATATACACAAATGTATAATAATACATGACTTAATAGTATTTCATATTACGAATGTCGTAGTGGCGTGTATTGAGTGCAAAGGGTTAAATTTATTTTTACCAATTATTTTATGGTACATCAATGAAAGAGATGTTCATTAAAATTTCTCGTACTATATCATATCATACATATATGATAGATTGAGAGACTGAATGAGAGAGAAAGCGAATGAGAGAGAAAGAGAGAGGGAGAGAGAGAGAGAGAGAGATTTGAATAAAACAATTAGATTATTCCATATACTAAAATCACGGAAATTCCAGAATTTCAAAGCCATCTTCCACGTCGACGCCGAAGGCTACTTCACCTCGTGTCGTGTATCGGAGGACCCGGTGTACGAGAGTAGTCCCTGCGGCGATCTAGAAATGGGATATAATCAAGACGAGGAGGAAGATAGGGAGAGAGAGAGAAAGAGAGAGAGAGAGAGGGAGAGAGGATGAGAAGGAGGTAGGAAAGGGAGGCAGGAAGAGAAGAGGCAAAGGTGGGTTGCAAGGGAGAGACCGGCGAACTCGACGACGGCAGCAGCGACTCTGGTTCGAGGGATGACAGCCTCAGGCTAGTGGTGCCTGTCGGCATCGCGGATATTGAGTTCATAGTAACCATGGAAACGGGGCCCGTGGCTACGATGTTCCTACGCTTTATCCTTCATTCTGGAGGTTACGCGATCGGCGCATCTCCCACTTTTTCTTTCGTCCTTTGTTTTTTTTTTCCTTTTTACCATGCTCTTGTATATCCAATGAGTTTTTATTGTCTGTTAAAAAGTAATAGTTTTAAAAGCTTTCGAATTTTTTGACAGGAGACACGGACGAATAATAATATCTTATATCAGTGTTATGAAATGTAATGGGTCAGTGAGAGATAATATATACTTCTTTTTCGTTTTTATCCTTTTTTTTTTTGTTTTTTTTTTTGTGTGTTTTTTTTTTCTTTCTTTTCTTTAATAATACATGCATACGTAACAATTCGTATCACTGTGTGTGTGTGTGTGTGTGTGTATGCGCGTGCGTGCGTGCGTGCGTGTGTGTGTAGACGAACGATAGTTTATTCGCGATATTTACAATAATTAGTATGGCATATAAATACATATAAGTACATCTTATTATATAATAACAAATTTTAATGATCGTCGGTCTGCACTTAAGATATCTCCAAGTACAGAGTCTTTCGAGCAATATCGAATAAAATATTTATCCTTGGACGAATGCTGACATGATGTTCCTTCATCTTCTTCGTTCTATATCTATATATATATATATATTTTTTTAAAGCTACCGTTAATTACGTCACGTAAAGACTCTCGACATAAAATACATTTTCCGTTCTGGTTGACCTGGTTTTCTTTTTTTTTTTTGTCTTTTTTTTTTTACGCCAACCATATAAACGTTTGTCTTTTCTTTTATCGTAAAATCTCAAAGATCGGTAGCGATATTTAATGAATTATATCGAACGAATCGAATCGATTTTTATTGCCACGTAAAAATAGATTTAGCTTTGCAGATAATTGGGGAGCAAGAAAGTAATTTGAATCTCGATCGTTGCGTTCACTGGAGTATTCGATATTAGAAACGACATCGTGAAAATCGATAAAATGATTGGATAAAATTGGATCGTTTTCCGTCAGGTATTAACAGATTGTCTGACGAAGAGGTATTCCGAGAATTGTTGACCTTCACCACCTCCACCACTACTGGCAACGATACGAAATCCTGCGTTGAGCAATCGCGTAATAGCTTGAACGGAGTTGAGCTTGCAAAAGCCATTCAATGGAAACCTGATGACGTGACGGGTGTCCTGTTGATGCCAGGCAATACCAGAACGTGCGTTAATCACAGCTTGCATAGCCTCGGGAAAGACTTCATCGAGAAGAGTGTGCCCACCCGATAGCATAATTCTTTCACCGAGATCAGGATTGACGTGTAGGGCAACGCATTCGTAACTGCGGTTACCCTCGGTACCGCGAAATTTTTCGGCCTCGTGATCGCACGGTGAGCAACTCGAGCAACCCGTACAGTCGAGCGAACAACTCGACGTGCCTTTCCCGCGCATGCCTATTTGTCTTCCGGAGCCTTGTTTAGGCGAGGAAGATGTCGTCGTTGTCATAGTCGAGGCTGCCGATGCGGTTGAGGTAGCCGTTGAACAAGCCGAACCAGTCGTCGAGGATAAGCTCGCGGTGCCATTCTTTATTCGTTCCTTTTTTATCTGTTCCAATTGCTTGCACATTGCTGAAAAAGAAAAGAAAAGAAAAGGAAGTAAGAAAAAAAAAGAGGATAATAACGAAGCAGACGATCTTTTTTTTTTTTTTTTTAATCGGACGATTGGGATAGGTTTTGGGTTTAAGGGTGTATTTTAGTTCGTTTTTTCTCTCAATACTTACGCGCAATGTCGAAGTATCGCGCTTCCTCGAGCAATAAATCCAAATCGGCGAAGTTGTCAGGTATCAAGAGTCGCGAATTTCGCATAAAGTTTAGTATGTGTCGAAACATACTACCATCCCTGTCGATAAAATAATGTTGTTTCAAGGAGTCCAGAACAATGGGTATACTACCATTGAATAATTTGGCCAGTCTCGATTCTGGATACCTGAAAATTAATTATCTATGTTCATCGTGGGTTCTTAGGAAAGATAATCGTTGACTTGTATTACGATATAACATCGATTCTCGATCTTCTGCGTATACGATCGAAGGTCGACGTAATTTAGCATATAATAGACGAGTATAGAGGGTGGTGGAGGGAGAAGGGGGGGAAACGAGTAGAGAGAAAAGTCGAAGAACGTTTAAGAGATCCGCGAATCGGCGTTGAGCGAACGAACACGACGGAGAAAGAAAGAAAGAAAGAAAGAAAGAAAGAAAGAAAGAAAGAAAGAAAGAAAGGAGGAGAAGAAGAAGAAGAAGAAGAAGAAGAGAGGACCGAGACGGTGCTCGTGTTGAAGCACAACCGGGTGCGTTATGGTACAGGCTGGCGGTGGGAAGGGGGAAAAATGCCGATGTAGTACCTAGTGTGCCTCCTCGAGCCGGTTCCCATACCTTCCACAGCGATAACATATAATAACGATGGCCTCGTGAAGCCTACGGGCAATCTGACTTTGTAAGAAAGACAGAAACGAAAGATCCTCTCTATCGTGCGATATACGTACTAGTTTTGTTCGAATTATTAACGTTCGAAGAATCTTCCGATGGCCAAAATATGTATTTCCTTATCGCCACAAAACTATTCTCCGATTCACTTGTTCTGATAACGCATCGTTTAGATAAAAGGTTCAATGTCAAGGTGTTGTTATCGGCCCGATAGCAAGGTATATAGGTAGGTATTTATAAACAGTACAGGTACATAGTTTCGTACACACACACACACACACAAACACATATATATATATACATATATACATACATATGTACGCAGATCGATAGGTCAGGTTGGAAGAGTGTTCAGATTAGTAAGAAGAAGTATAGAGAAGTAGACGCACGCGAGACGTAAGAGACACACCGTTGGCCGGTTGCTGTCAAAAGAGAGATGCTAAACAGTCGAATGAAAAGAAAGAGTGAGAGAGAGAGAGAGAGAGAGAGGAGAGACGAAGGAAGAAATGCCGCGGCCGGTACCAAGGGCGGAGAACGAAACGCCGTGATTACCTCGGGCGATTTCTTCGACCCACCAAAGAGGGGAACCCGAGCGTGCCTCGACCGTACTTCGACCGGACCCGATCCCGGGTCAGATCCTCTCGCGCTATGGGAAAAGGCTAAACGATCGACTCACATCGCTTGGATTGCTTGCTCCGCTTTCGACGTCCTGTCCTTAGAAACGATCGATTCACTCGTACGATTACAAGTGTTCTGTCTTATCGTCTCATTTATGAATTTGTTAGGTGATATCGAAGGAACTTTGATCGAGAAATAATGTATCATTACGTCAGGTGTATTTGATAATTCTATTAATTCTTGATAGATCGTAGATCATATAAAGTTTTGTTTATATCTCTTTATGTATGTTTCACATACTTGGAGATGTTAACTTACTTGGTTAGAGTTTCCAGGGAAGATGTATATATCGTCCCACCAACGTCAATATGCACCGGTGCCGTGTATCTCGAAGCCGCGGCTACACATGGTATACCCGTCATCTTTTGATTGTAAACCGGCGTGACTGGCGTCGGTGGTGTCGGCGATGAGGAATTCGACATCGTGGGCGACGTGGCCGGCGAACTGCTTGGCGACAGCAATCTAACAAACAGGACACTTTCGACATTATTGGTCAGACTTTTTTAAACTACAATAAAATTCTTTGTTGTGGTTTTTCTTTCCACGTTATTTATTTTTTATGTATTTTTTTTTTTTTTTTTTTTTCTTTTCTTTCTTTTCTCGTATAGATACACAACGCGCCAGTGTTGGGACAATTTCTTTTTTCTTTTTCTTTCTTTTTTTTTTTTAAATAGATCTTTTTACATCGGCACGAAATTCCATGAAATCTAACCGCAATTACGTTGATAAAAATTTACATAGTATTGCGCGAATAGAGATCGTATTTTTTTCCCTTTTTTTTCCTCTCTCTCTCTCTCTCTCTCTCTTTCTCTCTCTCCTTCACTTGCCTCATCTTAATTTGTGCGCTAGGGAACATACTGCGTTGCGCCGTTAGCTCGGCCTTCGCCTCCTTCCCGTCGGCCTCACATTTCCGTCTGTAATCAGAAAAAAAAGAAGGTCAACATTATGAAACTCATTAAACTAAAACATCCGCGATAAGTTGAACTAAGTCGAGTTCTGATAATGTTTACCTTATTTTAAAATTGGAACGTATAAGGTGAAATATTTATTTGAAGTAAATCTGTAGAAAACTTGACGACGAAAGTTCAAATCCAACTAAGGATTGAAATTAAAGTTTTATTTGAATAGTACGAAACAATATTTGACGTTTGACGAGGTATCGCGAAAAGTTTAATCATATGGGATGAAGTTGTAAAAGTGTGCCATTACATGCGACGCGGTATAGATATAAAACAAATAAAATTGTATCAATTACAAAATTTAATTTATCGATTATAATTGGTCGGTCATCATGGTTCGGTCAAGCGACGACGACAGCTTAATTTGATTGCTGTATTACTTTCATTCGGGTACAATAGCTCGGCTCACCCGTTTCAGCTTGTGTTCCTGCCTGGGTCGAACATTAACACATAATTTTCATATATATTAATAAGCCAATTAGTAGAGAAACAATATTTAACTTGCGTTCAACCGAGTTGAGTCAGTTTAAACGTAACGAAGAACGTTTCAACGCGCTTGCGCGAGATGGAAGATGAACCGATGATGGATGTGAATACAAAGTGACGAAAAAGATAAAATTGATGTCGTATAAGTTTATAGAATGTATTGAATAAAATGTAATAATGTTCTTGCGTGTTTGTCTATTCGTTTGAGACGAACGACAAATCATTGACATTTATATATATCAAAATCGTGAATTATCGTTCAGTAAATTATCATAATTCGACGACGAAAGATTCGAAATATCAACGAGACCATCAAATTATGATGATCGATTAGTAATTGCAACAAGTCGTTTATGCATTTACCTATTACAATTGTACAATCGACGATGCAAATACTAACATAGGAACGTATCGTTTTGGATTAGCTCGAGGCATAGATATCGTCAGTTCAAATTATTACTAAAACGTTTTATTGTCCTCTCTGTTGCATTATTGTTGTTTAATTCTTCTTTCGAATTTTCGAAATAAATTTCTCTCCAAATTTACGTTCAATGCAAATAATGGTATATGAAGAGAGAAAGTATATATATATATTTTTTTTTACGGTTAACGTAAAAATTTGCATAGTCCTTATTTCGCAAAAAAGAAAAAAAGGAATAAGAATAAGAAGAATTTCCGCGATAGCCTGCATAGATAGATATAGAGTAACTCGTTAGTAAGATCGACAGTAGGTCGGCCTCGGTCGAGGGCGTGGAAAGACGCGCTGATTGATCCGGTTGTTTTGTTTCGAGTGGTCTTTCATCATCAGAGGGAGATAAATTCAGTCGAGCAAATAAGTATGCGTTCACGGAAGGCGGATATGCGTCGGAGGCATCAAGAGATGTAATTGTCGTAAAGCGTAAACACACACACACACACGCACACGCACACACACATAGCTACCTGTAGAACGAACGTAGGTGTATAATGAAGCATGTTTCAATAAAAAATTGCGCGAACTAAAGAACTAAAGAATTTGTCAGAAGTATCGACCGGTATTTAAAAATGTCGATGTTAAGGATCAAATGAGAAAGACCGTACGATGATCATAGAATTGAAACAATGGAAATATATTTAACGATCGCAATAATTCCTTTTAACGAGGACGATTTTAAGTTGAAATACGAGGATGTCAATGATCATTAATATTCCTTATTTAACAGATCAAACGGATCCGGCAATGATCTGGTTTATACACGCGACTTTCTAACGAAATACTTTTACCTAGTAGTATGTATTTCCATTTCGGTTCTATCGACAAACGTATGAAATTTAATATTATTTTCATCGGGAATACCTAAGAGTGCTTTTCGCCAAACGAGACTATCCGGTGAGATAGCTGAAAAATGATGGCGCGCATATATTATGCCACGAGGCATTACATTACATTCTTCGGCCGATCGCGGTCGGTCGCTTGCTAGTCGTTCGTTCGTTCGTTCGTTCGTTCGTTCGTTCCTTCGTTCGAAACAGAGAGAGAGAGAAAGAGGGAGAGGGAGAGGGAGAAAGGAAGAAGAAAATCCATGAGAGAAGGAGAGAGAGAGAGAGAGAGAGAGAGAGAGTCGTATGTCGATCCAGTCGTAAAAGGGGTACTAGAGAAACGAGAAACAAAATAATGTCAGAAGTAATGTGAAGTGCGTTTGTGTGTGTATGTGTGTGTGTGGGTGGGAGGGGGACCGAGCAGAGGGCTAGAGGTATATCTCTGTGGTCATGCGAGGGAAAAAATAGAAAAAAAAGATATACTCGCGGCATAATGGCACACGCGAGGTGGAAGAGGAGGAAACGCAAAAGAAGAGTCCGCGCGCGCGTTCGTTCTCTTCATTCTTGACGGTGAACGGCCTCCAGTTCGACGCTCGCACACTATGCATAAGGAGCACGCGCCATATGTACTTTCTTCGTGCCTCATTCGTTAAATATTCTGTTGATGCAAAAAAGAAGTATATTACGGAGGATATTTAGTCGTTTACTATAGTAAAACGCTTGAACGTTCTGTTGGTATTCGAGTTTTATGGTAGGACTCAACATATCGAGGTTGTATATACGACGATTAAGGGAATTCAGAAATTTATAAACCGGACTTCATCTAATTAGATAAATTATCATAATCCTTGAGAAAAAAGAAACATAATCAACCCAATGGAATCTCATCATTTGTCTGATCTATCAACCGTTAAGAGGTGACCTGTCCAACCATCTTCCTTCCATCACGTCCACTGTCAGAGTTATTACGAATCCTTGTAATTACTACGACAATAATTTCCGCATCCGCCCCATGCAGCGTACGAGAGTTCCTTTGGCCTTTTCACCGGTTAACTCGAATCGAGTTTCTCCTCGTACGAGCGATGCAAATTGCGTGCGCTTTCATAAAATCTTATTCGACGATACGACGATAATATGAGAGATCTTTATCGGCGAACGAAATTCCAGGCTTGTTGATTTGTAAGTTTTTTAGGCTGTTAGTTATCAAAAAAATTATCACGAATGAAAAATAGAAAATTTACTTAATCCACATTATGATTCCAGGAAGTTGCGTCAATGGAGACTTTATTTTTTTTTTTGATGTCTCTTCTGCGTCGTTGCCTTCTTTTCTTTTTTTCTTTTTACATTTTGCTTGGGATATTATATATCCTAGCCGCGACGAAAAATATTCTCCGTTTTTCTTCATTTTCTTTTAACTCTTTAGCCTTTCTTTATTACGGTCCATGGCCCCAGGTAGATACTGTATGTACCTGCTAGTTTAGATTAGGTACGTACCTGCCCACGTATATCGCGAGACCAGAGCAAGGAGGCACTCCCGATACGCGCGAATGCGTGTCTTGCTCCATTTCATCCTCGCCTATTCCTACCACTTACTCACCTACTTACCCTACGAGACGGAAACTCTGACCGAGACACGTCGCGCGGTTAAAGCCTGATTGGAATTTCATGCACCGCAGCAACTTACAGCTGCAAATAGCAAGTCGGACAAATCGACACAGATGTCTTATAGACTCGATCGATTATTGTGCTTCCTTATTTTAAAGAAGAACAGGATTTTTCGATCTGTGTTATTTCTCTCTCTCTCTCTCTCTCTCTCTCTCTCTCTCTCTCTTTTCTTTCTCCCGTCGATGTAGGTTAACATAACCATAAGCCAAGTCAATTACAAAAAATTATTGAAATATTTCGGTTTTTTTTAAATATCTCTAAAAGTATTCAATACTCGAGTAAGAATAAATTCTCAGATACTTCAATGAGGAAGTCACTTGATATCGGAATATTTTTTCTTGATATAACTTTTAACATTGATTTACGGTATACGATGTTGTTAATATCTCTCGATTACACATTCCAGAAACATATTCGATTGGAAAAGGATTCGCATTCGTATAGCACGGTAAAAAAAAGAAAGAGAGAGAGAGAGAAAGGGAGAATCGAGGTACTTTTTTTATATCCTCGATACAAGTACGACGAGCGACCTTTATAATATACGTTTACGACTTATGGAGTCACCCATCAGCAACGATAGCGTTCCTTTTTTCTCTCCCCCTCTCTCCCCCCCCTCTCTTCCTCTCTCTCTTTTTTCGAGAAGGAGAGAAAATATTTACGAGAAAATTTCGCCGTTGGTGGCGCGGCTTCGTGAATAATTTCGGTCCGCGGGAGACTCGTCAGCCTTCGGCTATGTGCTCGAAGCGCTCGGTTCTAATTACGGCAACTGCAGAGCGCGTCTGCGCTCGCGGCCATGCCTCCAGCTCGTTTCCAACCCCCGCTTGCTTTGGGAGTACGCGCGAGTGCGCGCGCGCGCGCAACCGGCCTCTCACCCCCTATTCTCCTTCCTTTTACTACCCCAGCACAATTTCCACAGAGCCCACATCCGTTCTGAAATGCGAGAGCGGCTCACCGACCCTCTTTTCTGCCGCGAGCGTGCTCTGACACACACACACATACATACATACATACATACATGCATTTACATACATAGATGCATACGTATGCAGATATACACGTAGATACACATATCTAAATGTACATGAAAATGTATATAGAGATGCATGCTCGCGAATATACGTACAGATACACATACACGGACAAGGATGCGTTTTACGTACTCCCGTACGATACGTTACCATCCAATAGCTTTTCCCAAAGTCGGAGATGTCGTATTGCGTTTATCATCGAACTGGGACTGTTAGTCAATTTTTTTTATTGGTTCATCACTCCAAAGGTTTTTTATTTATCCTTTTTTCGGGAGAAGGGTTTAGCGTACGCGTGTGTCTTTTTTTCTTTTCTTTCTTTCTTTTCTTTTTTTTTTTTTTTTTTAATTTTTACTTTACGTCATTGCTTTCCGTATTTATAATTTTTTTGCAATTACGTTATATTCTTATAATCGAAGGATGCATATGTAAGGGAAAAATTGTCGTATTAATCGAACGATTCTTTTACGTTTGTTACGTTACGTCGTTAAGTGACAATCTTGAGAGATTAGCGCTGATTTAACGAAGCGCGTGAAAACGTAGAAATCATAGATTTAATGATAAGCAATATTTGTAAATCGCGTGGATAATGGATAAGGATCGTAAAAAATTTTCAATGTAACTTTAAAATCTTGCACGAGAAGACAATGGAACGGTGCAAGGAAAAGTCGTACGTGAACTCGAGATACGTGTTATGCATTTGAACGTGTTACGTTCGACGCATTGCCGTGTTTAAGCATGGAATTGGCGTCACGCGATGGAATCAGAAAGTTGGTGTGAATATCCTTTGCATATAGATGTTGTCTTACTTTTAAGACTCCAAACAGGTATATACATACATATATATATATATATATATATATATATATATATATCTACTTATATGCTTAATTTCCGTTTCCATTCATTTTCATACAACTTTGCTTTCGAGTGAAAGTTAACTTATGGAAAGAAGACGATATTCCGAGATCTTGTGGTATTTTGTTCTAAATTTGATTAATCGGTTTTGTTCGAATAATCGCGTAGGATCAAATATATTCGAATATGAATAGACAAATTGAAAAAATGAGACAAAGTTTGTCAAGGAAAGAATTGTAGTTCGAGAAACGTTTCCGATCTTAGAGACTCACCGTTTCTGGCACGTGGACTCCAGGTTGACGGTTGTTCTGATGTCCACTATTTTGGAATGGTCAGCTTACTCCTCAAAGTCGAAGGACAACAAAAAAAAAAAAAACAAAAACAAAAAAACGGAAGAATAAAACTCAACACCTTCCTAAACGGAGGACCACAAAACTCGAGAAGACTTTCATCGTCAGAAATATGAGTATTTGTTCATTTCCGTTGTGTGCTCGCACAGAAACAAGCGCGGAACCCACGTGGTCCCACATTCACGTGTATTCTTTCGTTTAGAGACGCTCAACTAGCGCAAGCCGCGCGCCACCGCGGCTTCGATGAGACTGCGACTTCGTCGTCGTTTCGAGCGTTCGCGCTCTCTCGAGCGCCACCAGCACATTGCAAGTCAGGCTAACGCTACCCACCAATACAGCTAAGCGATCACGAGCATCGCCAACGGCCTTTTTTGCTCCTCTCAACCTCCTCCTCCACTCATCCCACAACCTTCTTGCGAGAGCTTTGCCAGCTCGCGGCGTTTCGGCCCCCAGCTTTTGTGAACCTGAAGTCACCCTTCTTATAGTATCTATCTACGATAGATATAGGAGTACCCTATAAGTACACAGTCAAGTTTTGTGTTATTCGATAATAAGTATAAGGAAATAATATAAAAGTTAAGGTCAATTAGGGAATCGCTCATCATTGCGCACAGTCTATGTGTGCGTGTGTTTGTGTCGATAGTATTCAATACATAGGTACTATATTAAAATTGATTTTTGGAAAATGTAAAAATATAAAAGGATCAAGTATTGGGCATAATGGGGCAGTCGAGGGTCGAGATATAAAGGGAAGCAGCCAAGCGGCCTGTCAGCCTCGCTCTGTCCTATTCGAGATGCCTCCTGGCTAAACGGCCATGGCCAACAACATCGTTCCAGATCGCCTGCAGCACTTCTAAACCCACTGGACGATTCTGCTCGCATATATAAACTTTGTCAGGGACAAAGCGACGCGCTCGCATACGTGCTTCCAGTTAGATAGAAATGGCCACGACATTTGGATACCTCGTCATCGCGTCATTCGTTTCCGATATTTTCTTTGGGGGACCGGTATTTCTCGATGGGTACCGTTGGATTTTCAACAGAACTGGTATTGCTGCTAGAAATACTCCTCTGTTGAATACATTTTATTTCAATATTATTTTTAGTCCCTATCACGAATGTCTCGTTAGTATGGCCTACCACCTTCCTGTATAGATTAGGGACGAAACTATCTGTTAACTGTCGTAAAAACCTAACAGATTTCGATCATGTCTCTAAACGATTATTCAATAATCGAACTAGTCCGTCTGGACGAATTATTATCATGACTGAAAGAAACCTGTTGTTTAATTCTTTCAATATCGTTAGCTAACGAACGAGTGCTTGGACGAACGCTTCTGTTTTTCATTTGTCAATTTCATTATACTCGCGACGTCTCATTTTCTTGAATTTGTACATCTACACTATTTTTCTTCGACCCTTCCTTTGTTCTCGTCTATTCTTTCATTCATAAAACCCAATGAAGGCGTAATACGCGTTACCAAGTCGAGAAAAAAGAGGAAGATGCTCCGAGAGAAGCATAATAATCGGTCGTAATTCAAAAGCATGATGCTTCTTCTACATATGGAAGAACTCGGCAGAGGGGGAGTGAGAGAGAAGTGGAAAGAGGTGGTAGGAGGGTGGGATGGAGGGGGAGGGTAGGTAGGAAGGAAGGTAAAGAGAAGCGAACGAGATGAGTTGGTAGAGTGGGAGGTACCAAGAGAGAGAGAGAGAGAGAGAGAGAGAGAGAGAGAGAGAGAGAGAGAGAGAGAGAAAGAAAGAAGAAAATAATGTCATGTTTTTGTATCATACGATATACAGACTGCCGGCATAACGGACGAGTATACGCTCGGAGCGTTCAGCAGGATGTAACGCGAAGAGTCCGAGTGTAGCCCGTGGGTTCACATATTTTAGGGAGAGCCCTCCCTCTACCCCCCACCCCACCCCCGCCCCCATCACCCGTCCCACCCCACCCCTTGGTTTTGCTCAACGTGTCTTTGAAACGGGTCTCTTGCTCAAGGCGAGAACGCCGGCTGCCCACCTCCGATCCCTTTCTCTTATCTTTTTTCACTTTCTCTCCCTCTCTTTTACTCTCTCTTTTTCTCTTTCTCTCTCTCTCTCTCTTTCTCTCTCTCTCTCTCTCTCTCTCTCTCTCTCTCTCTCTCTCTCTCTCTCTCTCTCTCTCTCTCTCTCTCTCTCTTTCTCGCTTTATCTCATTTCTCGAGCGATCATCGCGGATAAAAGTTATCTCGCGAGAATCAGCTTTCGAGTTCTGCATCGAGTCTCGTGATCGACCAATAATCATCTTTGACGACAGCGTTTACAAATTCCTTCGGTTGATCTAAAGATCGATAAATCGATTATATACCGAAAGATCGATCGTCGTGTAGCTGTATCTACGGTACTTTTTCTTTTTGCCTTGTTCTTTTTCCCCGTTCTTTTTTTCTTTCTCTTTCTCTTTTGAATCCTTTTATTGAGGATTTGCTTAGATTTGAAGTCAATGGAAAGTTTTTAAAAATACAAGGAATCATTTTCGTGATAGAAAAGCTATAGGAATAGGTCATCGAAAGTCACCAATGATTCTTTTGTGTAGATATATCGAAGGGTGAATAGATGGTTGTCCACGATGTCTTGGTTGTGTAGGCGTGCGCTTACTCGCGAGTTACGAAGAAGAAAAGAAAGGACAGAGATAGAGGGAGATAGAGAAATAGAGAGGGAGAGAACAAGAAAGAGAAACAGAAAGATAAGGAGAGATAGATAGATAGAAAGAGAGAGGGAGAGAGAGAGAGAGAGAGAGAGAGATCGAAGGAACGAAGAAACGAACGGTCTTTCTCTTCGCCGCTTACGTGACCTCTGGTGGGTGTATGTTTAACCTTTTCGATGGTAGTCGACGAAGAGGAGAATATGGCCAGCGGGCCCCCCAGAAACGACGATCACCCACGCAAGCGAATGTAAATTACCGGAGGCTGTGAATCATTTTGAGAAGATCCCAGACGGACCCCGAGGTCCTTTTTCTTCGTCCTCGATGCCCCCCTTTTTTTCTCTCTTTCTTCTCCTCTTTATCTTCTTCGTCTTCTACTTCGTCTTCTACTATCTTCTCTTTCTTCCTTTGCTCTTTCTATTCTCTCTTCTTCGTCTTTGTCTCCTGTTCTGATACTTACGTAAGGTAGAGAACGCTCCTTGAGAAAGGCAGGCGGCTCCCATAGGTGGCCGTGGGACGTGCTCTGGGCCCCAGTTCTCCTCTTTCTTCTCTCTTCTCTCTTCTCTCTCTCTTTCTCTCTTTTCCTTTCTCTTTCTATCTTGTTTTTCCTTTTATATTTCTCTCTTTGTCTTTCTCATTCTCAATACGATCGAGTCCGAACGTAATGCTTATTAACCGCCTCGAGTGCAACGAGAGCCTTCCAGAAAAATCAAAAACGAGGAACGCGGGTGGAACAACCCCCTTTCATGAGATCGACTTGCTTCTAGTCACGCTTCTTATCTTTTTCCTTTTTTTCTCTTATTTTTCTTTTCTCTTCTTTTCCGTTTTCTTTCTTCCTTTTCTTTTCTTTCATTCTTTTTACTTCCTTCGCTCGTTGAAACTCTCTACGTTCGTGTCTAGGCTTTTGATCATATCTCGGATAGGTCTAACGTCGGATTCTTCAGATTTGATGTTTAATGACAATAAAATCGGGTTAATGATTAATACATTGAAAAAAAAAAAAAATGATTTTATATATCTTATGCAGTATTTCTTCGAATTTTACGATTGAGCAAAATAATTCAACGTATATCATATACGATGTATCACAGCGTTTAAGAGTTTAAATAAATATGTAAAAGATGGTAATCGTTTGCATCGAAAATCGTAAACCCGTAGATCTTCCTAAGGTAGAAGGAACAAAAGATTCGCGTAATTAGAAAGCACGAAAGACATTTCGCGGCGCGAAGATCGTCTGTACCAAAGGAGTTACCAGCGTATCGCCTGTAGCTAAAGTGCAAGCCGTCATTCTAAAGCCGCCGCCGTAAATTCTCCTGCCTCTCGCTCGTGCGAGAGGCACTTTTTTACGGGACATCCTCGTTGAGGGTTCGAGTGGGGGAGAGAAGAGAGCGCGGGGTAATCCACCTTTATGTTTTCCATTCTACCATACATTTTTTTTCTTCCAGAAACTTGGCCGGTCAAGAGAAATATATTATGCAGGCATATATATATATATACATATATGTGTATATATATATGTATATATACATCTTTTCATTTGAAATGATTCTCTTTAGCCCGATTAATTATGTTATTGTGATTGGATTGCGTGATAACATCGCGATAGCTCGTATTTCAATCTCTTTTGAGAGAGAGAGAGAGAGAGAGAGAGAGAGAGAGAGAGAAGGAGAGAGAGAGTGAGAGAAAGAGATAAACGCTTCTAACGAGAGGTTGGAACAACTAGTATTAATCTCGAAGTCAGGCTTAATAATTCTCAGATGGGCGTTAAGTATTGCCACAACACGGTAGATGTTAAACGGTGTTAGGATACTTTTACGCATTACTAATGAGATCTACAAGCGTACGAACGATGCTTTTTTATCAGCTTAAGGATGACCTTATCATACTGCGAAGTATTATACTTTTGCAATTGATTACAACCAGCTTTTGAATAGAAGATAAAACCGAACGGTGAGTAATTGAAAAATTTGTATCCTCGGTTACCTCGGGCTATCATGAATTCTTGATTAAATAGGTTTAAGTAAGATCATTATGAATAGATATCTTTGTAATTAATGGTCGTAGTCAAAAATTGATCATTTTTCAAATTCTATATGGAGTTACTTGAGGTTGTTTAACGCGTACGCGTGTACGAGTACGACCTATGAACAAAGGCACCTCTCCTCTTACTTTCGGAGGATAAAGATGAAGAGGAGTAGGTAGGTGGTGATGGTGTTGGTGGTGGTGGTGGTGGTGGTGGTAGTGGTAGTGGTGATGGTGGTGGTGTAGGAGGAGGAAAAAGAGGAGGTGAGTCAGTATCATAGTGAGAGAAGAGGAAAGAGAGAGACAGAGAGAGAGTGAGAGAGAAACGGAAACGTTGTTAGAGTCGGGCTCGTCCTTCCGGCTCTTTCCCCTCTCTCCTTTCTCTCTTTCTCTTTCTTTCTTGCCTTTCTATCTTTCTTTCTTTCTTTCTTTCTTTCTTTCTTTCTCTCTTCCCTTTCTTCCTTCGGCAAAGTCTGCTTATAGGCAGGCAAGTCCCGAGGCAACTCGTGAAGATCGTGGAGATCGACCGAGATGGCGATGCACGACGAAGGTTATGCCACGTATAGTTTCGCGGCTCGCGCCTTGCGTCTTCTCGATCTTATTTTCATTTTCTCCTTCTCCTTCTTCTTCTTGTTCTTGTTCTCCTTTTTCTTCTTCTTCTTCTTCTCCTTCTTCTCCTTCTTTTCTCTGTCTCTTCTTTCCTTCTCGCTTATTCTCCAAAATGGTCTCGAACTTTGCTCACGATCCAAGCTCACGTGATTCACCATAATTATGAATAATGGGACATGTAAATATCATATTTATATATAAGTACTCGAAAGAGTATCTAGATGTTGTAGGATTTAAAAGTTCGTCATTTTTGTAAATAGTTTGTATTTTCAGTTTAGTATCAACGTGGACAAAAATAATGAGCAAAGTATGCTAACGAAGGTAAAAGATACGCAGAAAGTATTACGAACAGCTGATTTTAACGTTACCAAGTATGGATAATTCGCCTTCTTTTCTTATGTTCTTCTCTCTCTCTCTTTCTCTCTTTCTCCTGTTTCTCTTTCTCTTTTCCTTGTACAAGTAACTATAATTACAAAATTGCCTAGGGGTTGGACGTATTCAACGTAAGGAAACTTGACATGGATCTTCGTTGTATAGGTGCAAGCATCATTTTCATACATTGTTTCGTGAAAATTGCAGGTAAACGTGTATCTTCTTTCAAAAGTTATTTTTCAAACCAGTTTGAGGCAATAACTAATCTTACCTTAAATCATAGTTAAATTGGATTCATTGTTCGATCTAATTTTCTTCAAATTATATCTACACATATATCGGCTGAATATAATTGGATCTATCATTAAAATCGTATCGAGTTTATGCGGAATATGTATCTCCATATATGTAGACATATTCTAGCAAGAATTTTCTTTAAGAATTTTGTCAGTTATTTTAACCCTTTTAGCACGAACGAAGTCTGCTCTCTCAAAGTTTTTCATGAGCTGGTTTCAGAACACGCGTGAACGTTCCTCGAGGGCACGACACGGTCGGATATCGTCGAAGTCGAGAAAATTATATTTCGCTTGTCGTCGCTTCGCAAGAGACGCGATAAGCTCGGACAACGTGCGGTCATTACTTAGTCCTCTTTAATGAATCAATTTATTGGCGCATAATTATTACACCGAGAGCCGGTACAAGTATTACTTGGCTCATACACACATACATACACGCGCATAAATACGTACGTACGCACACATAGATACCGACCATTTATCTTACCTCCTGCACGAGCCAGAAGTATGCTTCTTACGCGTATTTATACGAGATGAGTCTATCGCAAATTTTATCTCAAATAAATTCATTCTCTTTCTTTTTTCTTTATTTTTCTTCTTCTTCTTTATTCTCTCTCTCTCTCTCTCTCTCTCTCCCCCTCTCTCTTTCTTCCCTTTTTTGATTATACGTACGTAATAATATTTTTTATTCTGTAGATATGTTAATTTGCGGTATCGATACCATTATCCAAGGACATCTCGCTCCGTTTTCGATTTCACGTCAAGTATGTTCTCGTCGTTTTCTTAACTATTTAAGATTCAACGAAGAACACAATCGATTTCGTAACGAGAACGTAGAACGCGAAGTGTTTGCAAGATTGTTCTATGATGATATAGTACATTTCGTATTTTACACGACTGATATTTTCATGGGTATTCACATATTAATACTGATCGCTTTATTCGCGACCGACATTTTTTTTAATACATATATCTGATAAATTCCTCGAGGATATCGAACGTAATAGCTTGAAAATCACTCGTGGATAAAGATCGATTCCTGATCGTTATCATTTCCGATTACGTAATCGAGTTCGCACAAATAATTTGTTATCTATTTGTTTCGGCGAAGAAAACATTCGATAGGAAGATAGAATATTTCAAATTATATATTTCAATTAGTTAATCGTAGGGATCTTATCGATACTCAAGTGCAATATGATTTGCAGATAAGAAGATTCGATTTGGAAAATACGTTGTTAGCTTTCTGTTAAATAATTCTTTTTTACTTTTCTTTTTCTTTTTTTTTTTATTTGATTGACGTAGACATCATTTTCCCTGTAACATTTAATTCGGCACGCGTCGATTCGAATTATCGGATTGATTGTTGATGACTTCCGCGGTATCCACGAACGTAATCGGTGGTGAAACGTTCGCGAAAAACGGTCGCCGTGCGCCGGTGGTACTTCATTAATATTTCATTTCGTTGCTTATCGTTACGAAGCCGCAACGCACGAGGAAGCCTCAGGGCATCGTTACTCCCTCTAAGTAAGCGCGCTAGAGCGCGCACGCGCGCACGTCTCGTGAAAGAGGATAGATAGATATTTGGCCGGAGGAAAGAAGAGTGGCCCGGAACATGCGAATAACAAATGTGTCTTATCGAAATTTCTCAAGGAAAGAAAGAAAAAAAGAAAGAAAGGAAGAAAAAAAAAAGTAGAACAAACTGGAAATGAAAATGACAAGGCAAGGGTAGCCTGTTGTATAAAATATGTCTGTAAGATCGATATTGGGGATTACTATTATAAATTATATCGATTAATTATTACGGCGATTTGAATACAATAACATTTACGATCCGAACGTATTTAATAATATGACCATGTTCTTTCTATTGAGCCCGTTTCCGACTTACAGATAATAATTTATTGCCACGTTTGACTTGTCGTAATAAAACATTGGAATCATTGTAAGTGCGATCGATTAGAAATGAATCTAGGAAATGAATGGAATTTTTGACAAGGACAAGGACTATTAGAATCTTTTCATGGTCACTAAGAAAATCATCCTCGTAAATTTATTCTATCGTAAAAGAAGTAACGTATCTTTAGGCGTGGAAATATTGATGAAATTACTTACGCCTATATGATCGAAGTATTGAAAAATGCAGATATTAAGAAAGAGGATTCTTGCCGTTTCCATGTTTCGAGTCCTTCGAACGGCAAGTCCCAGGTACTTAGGTACACCCTGTGTAATATGCAAAACTTTAGCCATGTGAAGAAATCTTGGCGGTGGAATTATTAGAGGATCAAGAGGGTTGCTCGTTCAAGACTGAACGAGAGAAAGAGGAAAATAAAAGGATGAGAAGAAGACGAAGAAGAAGAAGAAGAAGAAGAAGAAGGAGAAGGAGAAGGAGAAGAAGAAGAAAAGGAGAAGTAGGAGGATGAGAAAAAGGAGAAGGAGAAGGAGAAGAAGAAGAAGAAGAAGAAGAAAAGGAGAAGTAGGAGGATGAGAAAAAGGAGAATGAGAAGGAGGAGGAGGAGGAGGAGGAGGATGAGGAGGAGAAGAGATGGGTAGGAAGAAAGAGCGTGGGTAACGGAAAGGAGATGGTTGGGGGTGAGGAAGAATAGCCACAGGTCAGGTTGGAAAGGAGATAGAGAAGGAGGGAGGTAAGAGAGGGAAGGAAAGGAGCGGGAGAGGAGTGGAGAAGAGAGGAAAGAAGAGAAGAAGAAAAGAAGAGAGAAGAGAGAAGCACAGTCTGGAGTTGCCTGAAGCATCACGGAGCGCATCGTCTCGTTGGTTAGCCCGAGGGTAACGTAGTTTCTCTCTCTCTCTTTCCCTCTCTCTTACAATCTCCCTCTCTCTCTTTCTATCTCTTCTCATAACCTTCCAGCATAGCGAGGAGGTGGAGGAAGTGGAAGAAGAGGAGAAGAAGGAGACGAAGAGATCGCCGCTATCTCTCCTCGTTTCCGTGCCTGAGGCACGGCGACCGTGGCTCCACCGCACTCGCGATGGAATACACACCTCCACGTTTACCCTCCGGCTATTCTTCCTTCCATAGTTAGAGGAGAGGGTAAGAGGGAAGAGGAGAGAGAGAGAGAGAGAGAGAGAGAGAGAGAGAGAGAGAGAGAG
>NC_057695.1:2183012-2203130 GCF_014466175.1 Vespula pensylvanica
AGAGGAGAGAGAGAGAGAGAGAGAGAGAGAGAGAGAGAGAGAGAGAGAGACTGCATGATTCTGCCGCTTCTCGGCCTCCGGGATAACCGAACGTCCTCTTCTTTTATGTACGTACATGAACCCAGCACACAGACACACCCACATGTACCCATACATCTACAGAAAACGCGCGCGCTCGCGAGCCAACACTCGTTCGCGCGGGTACACACACACACACACACACACACGAGCTATCGGCGCGTTCGACTGCATTGCCTTGGGTGATCTTCTTTTCTTCGATCTTTTTCTCTTTTACTTTCTCTTCTTTTTCCTCTCTTCTTCTTCTTCTTACTTGCTCTTTTACTACAGGTCACTCCCTTTTCTGTTCTTACCTTCTCTCTTTCTCTCTTTTTCTTTCGAATAGTCTCTGTCTCTCTCTCTCTCTCTCGATCTTTCTTTCTTTTTTCTTTTCTTTCTTCCTTCTACTTTTTTAACTCTTCTTTCTTCCTTTCTTTCTTTCTTTTTTTTTTTTTTTTTTTATTTCAAGCACGTACGGAAATCATCTTCAAGTTCCGATGATTTCGACAAAGTTCACCAAAAGTCAAGTTGTGATTTTTTTCTTTTCTCTTTTTCTTTATTTTTTTCTCCTTTTTTTTTTTTTGATTATCATCGAGCATACAGATTCCTATCGTAATCATATTTAGATAATGATCGTTCTTTGAATTCCTGTCTCGTTATTATCAAGTCCGCATAGATTATGTAACGTCGCAGATGTCTAAAGAAAATAATCCGGTTGGCTTCGAGATCGGATGCGATATAATTGGACATGAGTTTTGGTTAAGAATCTTTTTCCGTTTTTTTTTTGTTGTTTTGTTTTGTCTTATCATTAGTTTTATTAACGCTATTGACATCTTTATTCTTATTTTTAATTTTCTTACAAACGTTTACATCCTGTTAGATCATCTTATTTAGATATAAAAAATTTATTAAAAAGGATTAAAAAAGAAAAACCAAGGAAATAATAGATTGCGATTGATCGAGACATAGTGCTGTTGAGATTTGGAAGACCCATTTAAATGGGCGAGTCACGCAAAAAGGACTCGTTGTAAATCGAATCCCGTTATAATTGTAAAACCAGTCGACTCGCTTTCATTTTGGCACACGATCATGTACGGCACGCGTCTCTGAATTTAATACGAACGCATGTGTACATGTGTGCGTATATGTATGTGTGTTTATGCGTAGGTGCGTATACGTATATGACGATGAGACAATTACGAAATCTTTCAATTTCCCTTAGGGATTATCACTTAATATCATACAACGTTCCAAGTGATCTGTTACAGATCGATCGATGAAAGAAAGGAAGTTGGTAATTGTATCTCTTTTAGATTTGTTCCTTCTTCTCTTCTTCTGATTCTTATGATTAGTTCGAAATTCAAATTAAAATACAACATCGTTGATTGTCTGCACAGTCGACAGCTTCACGTATCCAAACTCTATCGTTGCATTTGTTTAAACAGGCTCCAAAGAAATGACGACAGTGTGTTTTGTATTCGGTTTTAACTGGAAAAATTAGAGAATAAAATTAGAGAGAATTGATTACTTGCTATTTTTGTTAGATAATACTAATAATGCAAGAATCTAAAAAAATTTTACTCACCTACACTGCAACATTTGTTACCATTCGTACAAGTTCCTCCATTTTTAACTTTTATAGAACATTGATCTTCAGGCAAACAATTCTCTGGTGGACATTCCTCAGCTTTAAGAGAAAATAAATAAATTTATTTAGAGTCAATACCATATATTTATAATCCATGTTATTTTAAATATAAAGACATTGAATATCTCACAGAACAGAAGGAATCGATCGGAAATTCAAGACAGCGTGCATCAAAAATTGAGAATGATATTAGATAGATGACGAAAGATGAAACCTGAACGAAGAGGACGAAAGGAGATTACCGAGTATCTCGTTACAAAAATAAATTTCAATACTACGGGGATATAAAAAAAATATAAAAAGGAAGATGGAACAAACTGAAAGATCCTATTGTTTCAGGATAAGCTTATAAAAAACGACTTTTATAAATTATCCATATTGTTTGAACGAAGACAATAATAATAATATTAATATCGAATACTTGTCATATTTAAATAAAAGACATGAACGTAATGAAAGCAAAATGTAATCTGTAATGCTAAATGATATATGGTATTGATACAATATGAATAAATAATGAACATAGCTTGTTCATTACGTTATAGAACGATATTATATAAATATTAAAATAATTTGAGGAACAGTAAATATGTTTTATTTATAATTTATCGACTGTCATGAAATATAGTAAAGTCTATCGCAAATGAAGAGTATTCATACGTCGATTAATTGAAAACGCTTACCTGTCAGATGTGCTACTGCGAATATCAGTACCAAAAGTAGAGTTAATCGGAATGTGTAAGACTTCATTTTGTCGGTAGCGTGCGAGTAGCGTGTCACTCTGACGGTCGACGATTTAATGCTCTTGCTTTCCCACCTCGTGGGACTATATAAACGTAAGGTAACTGACTATCGCATACGCACACGCGCGCGCACGAGTGCTTCGATGAGAGAGAAATGAGATAGAGATAGAGATAGAGAGAGAAAGAGAGAGAGAGAGAGAGGAAGAAAGAGAGAGAAAGACACAAACATCTGCTTGACGCCTTCGCGCATTTCATTATATCTCTTTTTTTTTTCTACTCTCTCTTTATCTCTATCTCCACTACTCTGTCTCTGTCTCTATCTTTTAATTTCATTTTCTTTCTATCTTGCTCGTAAAAACGCTATCTATATGTTACTGTGATCATAGGAAAAACAAAGATTAATGTGTAGGTGTACAAGTTCGTATCTTTTGGATCAATGTATGATACTTAAGAGAATTTATTCGAGAAATTTTTTACGATTACTTTTTTTTCTTCTTTTTTTTTTTTTTTTGAGAATTTCGTAGGCCACAAACGATCTCTCTCCGTTCGTCGTTACGTCTGTAAATTTTTTAACTTTTTTCTTTTTTTTATTTATTTTTGTATTCCTATTAACCACGTTTGCTTCGTCAATATCATAACTTTTCTTTTACGTGATTAGTTTCTTAATTATTTTTGTACTCTAAATGATCCTTTGTGTTAATCGTTAAAATTGTAAAATTTCTTTTTTTTTCCTTTTTCTTTTTCTTTTTTTTTATGGATTTATATCAAGAGATTTAGCTTATCAGAATTAAAACTCTTAGTGAAGACATACTATCTACACCATTTGTAAAGTTGATTAAGATCCAAAAGCTCTTTTTGTTAGATCAGGTGTTTCAGGTTGCATCTAACGTACATATGAATTGTAGAAATTCTTTGGAACATGATGCTGATAAGTATGATCATTATTTTATTGCTCTCAATGGAAAAAAAAAAAAAATTCTATTATACTTTCGTATGAATCTACAAAAATATACGAGTGGATATTTTCATACGAATCCCATAAGGAAATTTTAAGTATTACTCGAATTGTTCTTTCTTTTTCTCTCTTTTTTTTTTTTTTCTTTACTGATAAAACATATTTAGAATACATATATACATAAACGTTTCAATACGTCATGGGACTGTCCACTGTTAGCAGAAAGTAGGTAATTCACCGATGCTGATGTTAACTACTATTGCTGTTGTTGATAGGAAAAATTATTTGACATCTGTGCTCCTGCAATAGATAATTGCATGTGATAACGGATAACTACGTTTCGTGTTATTTGCTATATTGACCTTCTGACTAATACCGAGATAAGAAAATCTATTGGACGATGAGTGGCCCTCAAATACTCGTACACATACACATATACAGACATAGACATAGACAAGAGACACAGATGGAATTTATTCGAGCAACGTGCGCAAACATATTTTGTCGCAAGTATGACAAATAAAAGAGCATAGAGTGGGAATATCAGCGGAGAGCAAAATTAAAAAAAAAAAGAAGGCAACTAAATATCTTCAAGTTCTTTTCTTCCCTTCTTTTTTTTTTGCTTTTATTAATTTGTAAGGATCTTTGTAAAAGAAGAGAAATAATTATGACGAGAAGAGAAAAACGCAAAGTGGCTTAATCTACATTTTTTATTAATATCACTTAAAGTATAATAATTGTCATTGCTTTCTTTCACTGTGTGTGTTTCCAAGTGTAAATGAAATGATAGAAGAAAGTGGTACAGAAGAAGAAGAAGAAGAAGAAGGAGAAGAAAAAGATGAAGACATAGAAGATATAGAAGAAGAAAAAGATGGAGATGTAAGAGATGTAGAAGAAGAAGAATAAGAAGAAAAAGAAGATGGAGATGTAGAAGATGTAGAAGAAGAAGAAGAAGAAGAAAAAGAAGAAAAAGAAGATGAAGACATAGAAGATGAAGAAGAAGAAAAAGAAGATGGAGATATAGAAGATGTAGAAGATGTAGAAGAAGAAGAGCGTCGGATAGTGGATTCACATAAAGGCATAGCGTTTCTTTTTTTTCTTATCAGCATACTCCTCGCTTTTCAACTTACACGCTCGTGAAATTTTCTTCCTCGATAAATATACGTAATATAATGATAATAATAATAATAATAATAATAATTATTATTATCAGAACCATAATCATAATAATAATAATAATAATAATAATAATAATAATAATAATAATAAGTACTTGTTGCTACGTTTCCAAGTCGAAAAACATATTTACGATACTAAAAATTGTCGGAAAAATTGTTTCAGTTAGAATAAGATTTCACATTAACACTGTTACGTGTCTTATCGATCATTGATTTCGTTTGTTACAAGAAATAATTGTAGCAATTAAATATGAATGATAAATTTATCGGAGAGAGAAAGAGAGAGAGAGAGAGAGAGAGAGAGAGAGAGAGAGAGAGAGAGAGAGACATAATTTTCTTTCGATTAAAAATAGGATCAATATACGTTGTTAATTAATCGATTGCGAGATTTTTTTGACGATTTACAAAATTTCCTTTGCACAAAATGGTCTTGTTAAAAACGCTCGTAATACTCCACGATGATTAGATTATAAATGACGAAATTAATGATTATTTCGTATCACGCAGACGCTTTCCTCGCTTATCATTATTTAACCGAAACAATCATCGACTAACAAGCGTAGCACCGTAAAAATCTTGATGATTTCAATAGGTATTCATTCGTATTATGTTTGTTGTTGCTATTGTTGTTGTTGTTACTGTTATGTACAGTGGATAGACTTATCGTACTGCAATGTCGTGCTTATTACATATTATCGATTTCACAATACTGTACAGTGTACACAATGAATTTTTACTCATAGAAAGGAAAGTATTTGAAGTCGTTTAAAACGCTTCAATTGATTGCGTTTGATCGGTCGTTTGGACAAAATTATAACATTTATCATCTAATCGTATAAATTAATTGAATCCAAGGATTAATATAATTTTAATGATCAATTACTTACAATATTCGATTTTCTCACACTCGCTATCTTTTCCTACAAATTTGAAGTTTAACGTGGATACGTTTTTACGTGACGATTAAAGTAGTAATGGATTTTGTTGTCGTGATATTGTACGACACAGCGTGACGTTTCTTTTTTTTGTCGCCCTACTCCCTCCCTTCAACTATCCACATGCTATTTTCACGCAATTCGATGTCACGACATTTAGTTAAAAATCAAGCCTCCTTTTGATTTCGTGACAATGATGTCGCGTGACAACGAGTCCAATGTCACGACAACGTGACGTCTAAGTTTTTACGACGACAAAAAGTCGTAAAATTTAGTGTCATGACCGTGAAGGAGTCACGATTCGCTGTCACGTCAAAACGTACCCTTAATGTCACATCAACCGATCTTGACGCCGAGGGAAATGATTCGACGGAAGTGTTTTCTTTTTTTTTTCTTTTTTTTTCCTTTTTCTTTTTTTTTCTGTTTCTTTTCTTTTTCTTTCTTTTTTGTTTTTTATCAGTGGGGTTTCAAAAGAGAATTGCTTGCACCTGTTTATCAGGCCACGAACAAGATTTTCCTAACAAAAAAAAAAAAAAAAACCAAAAAAAAAGAATCTGTGTCCCTCGTAGGAAAAATACGTAAGTTTGCCCAATATCTTCTTTCTTTTTTGTCCGATGTACAGACGCAAACACACACACACATACACACACGACGCACGTACGCACGCATACTCTGGCAGTCTCTCTTATTTGACACGTTATCGTGTTCGCGCAAAACGTGTAGCTAATTGTTCGCAATCCAATCAGCAGCAGCAAAGAAACCTTTAGTTAGCGTTTACGGAAGTTCACGGATCTCTAGAACGGCAAAGGTTAATGCGTTTAGACAGGACATCTTATAACGCAAATCGCTTTCCGTTTATCGTCTCGTCGTAGACGATCTTAGAAAGTTGTTCGGACTCGTACGTTCAAACGGAAATGTCTTGTGTCGGGTAGTGTTAGTTTTCAAAGATTTGTCATCTAATAAGAGTGCCGAAGCTCAAATGATACGCGAATACCGTTTCAGATTACTCGTAGCCCATCCGATAACGTTGTTATTCGAAACGAGGAACAAAATTCGTTCAATGTTTATCGATGTTATGTGCCTGGTCGATAATCCGCGATCGTGTTCTTCAAGAAAGAATAGATGTCTTTGAAAGATGGTCTTGCTTCTTCGTCCCTTCTCCAACAGGAACACATCATTTTGTAAACGTCATCTGGACACATTGTTGGTTTCGGTAGGAACACCTGGAATATACGATTATGTTGATCATCGGTGATAGTATAGCATCATGTATTAAAATTTGATAATAAATTCATACTTGTGATTCCTCTCCATAATACATATGTTCGGCGTTTCTAATAACTTGATCATTGGTGAGATGTTGGAATGGTTTTTCTCTAGCTAAACTCATCACTTCCCAAAGCGTGACTGCGAATGACCATGTACTACTTGCACATGTATACCTATCCTAAAATAGAAACGATAGATATATGAGATTATTCGATCACGTTGTTTCGATATAATAATAAGGTTTGGAAAGATCTTTTTCAAAAGACTTCTTTTCTCTTCTTCTTTTTCTTCTTCTTTTTCTTCTTCTTACCAAGAGAATGCTTTCCCATGGTAACCACCTGATCGGTGCTGGTGGTCTACCACCAATGTCGCTGTAATCCTTCTTATAAAGATCGCTGCACATTGCGATATCCGTAACTTTCACGGTGTATGATCGACCAACCAAGCAATTTCTGGCAGCCAGATCCTTATGTACCAGATTCTTTGATTCGAGGTACCTCATACCCGAAGCTATTTGCGTACCCATGTAGAGGAGACAGTTTTGACTACGGAGATAAGTTATTTATTACACTTCTTTCTTTTTTTTCTTTCTTTCTTTTTTTTTTTCTTTTTTCTTTCCTCTTTTTTCGTTTTCTTTTTTTAAAGAACGGTGCATGAGATTACCCGAGGGTTAACCAAAGGTAGGGCGTATACAAAAGCACATGCTATACCATTTACTTTATTTATATCGTACCTCAGGGTCTTTAGATTGCAGGTCGGTCTTAAAGTTCCTGTAAGCGGTACGCTATACTGAAGATAATGGGCAAGATCACCGAGTTCGGTGTACTCGATGATTGTCCATGGTGCTGGCTCCGCTGCACAGACACCCAAGATCCTTGCCACATTTGGATCGGACAATCCAGATAGAAACCTCACTTCTCTCATTTGATCGTTCGTACCGGGCATGCCGATCCCTCCAGCGTTGTTGCTTATGTGCCCACTTCGAATGTCGTTGATACAAGTTGGTACACGGGCCACGACCAATCTTGGAGCACTTGGTATAACGTCGTCCAGGTCTACGGTCTCACAGACGATAGCCTGATAGATCGGAAATATGAATTTTTTATTCTCTTTTCTTCTTCTTTCCCATCTTTTTCTAGATAAACGATAAGCGCAAAATTGTCTGCAGATAAGTAACGCGCAATGTAAGCTTGTCATTCGAGATATTAACAATTTTTTCTTTTTTATAGATATGCATATACACGTATATATATATATAAATCGGACTAGGTTCAATAGAATAGTATTAGATCGAATAATACTTCTCCGATAGTGCTCGAGCCAAGTTTCTCCGTGGTTCTCAAGCAAAGTCGGGGTACACCGGTTGGTTCGATTTCTTTGCATTTGTATGGCTTGTTCATGCTAGGAGCTATGTTCCAAGTGACGACGGGTGCGGGTATCTGCAAAAGTAATTTATGCCCCGTCATGTTCGTCGCGCCGCCATCAGTGCCGTAAGGGAAAAATAAAATCGAGTATAATGGTATAAGAGAGAGAAAGAGACAGACAGACAGAGAGAGAGAGAGAGAGAGAGAGAGAGAGAGAGAGAGAGAGAGAGGAGAGTAAACGTTTAACGGTTTTCTTCGTGCCTCGTTGATCGCCTTCAGATGTTAACGATTTTATACATGCAGTGATAAATTACCTTGTTAATTGACGAAGCATTGTTATGTTGTAATGCAACAGATTTTTCTTTCGGTGCTGTGTGCCAGCGTTTTGAGTGACCACGGTCTATATCTCGACGATAACTCGTCGTCGTCGTTGTTATAGTATTCGTAGTTGTCGTCGTCGTTGTTATCGTTGTCATGTTAAGTTTATTGCTGGTACTGCTGTAACTTTGTAATGTTCTGTAATGATGCATATGACGAGAGGTTGATTCGGTTGGCGAGGAGGAACGACTTGGTGGTTCCAATATGGAATCTGCTCGACTGTTCAATCGTACGTTTTCTTCGGAAATCGTCGAGTTATCGGGATCTTTTGGTGATTCTGCGAATGGAGGAAATATTTTTTTTAATATTTCAAATAGCAAACTAAATTACGACGAACATTTATTGGAGTTTAATCGATATCTTTCGATAATCGAATGAAATTACGAGTGTTGAGATTCATTAAGAGTTAACATATTTGATGTGATACTTACCGGAATTAGCTACGATCGCATAAGTGGATTTACATTGCGGACTAACCAATGGCGAATCGAATTGTTCCATTGTTAACGATTCATGAACGCTGACGTCTTCTGGCGCGTCAACCGATGCATGATTACCACTGTCATTCAACATGCCACCAGGCGTTAAATTTAGAAGTAGTCCCTGAATAATTTATATACGTTATTTCGATTCGTTGTTCATGCGAGCAAATTCAAGAGAGAAAATATCACGGTCGTTATCAGAAATAATATCAATATTGGTAAGGAGATTGGTCGATTTTCAAGAAGAACCAAGGTACTTACTTTCATATTGATCGTGAATCCAAACGGATTTTTAAGTACGGTCGGGGAACTTTGAAGTTTTTGTCGTCGATTCAATAGCAAAATGACAACAAAGACCATGAGTAGAAGAAGTATAATAGCCGTGAGGACGCCTATCAATACCTCCAAATATTCCTGTCCTTCGCCCGGTGCTGTGACTAAGATAAACAGAGAAAGAGAGAGAGAGAGAGAGAGAGAGAGAAAGAGAGAGAGAGAGAGAAAGAGAGAGAGAGAGAGATAGAGACAAAATATAAACAAGGTTAAAACGTAAATGATCAAAGACACACAGTGTGTTATGAATCGTTATGAGTCATTCTCAGTCTAGCTCTCTACGCAGTAACTTGCTAGTTGTGCAGTGAACATTACGAGATCGTCTAGTTTCTTATCGCATAAAGAAGTTAAATTTTATTCGCTTTTATTTTTCGAACGAATTAATGACTGTTAGAATCAAGGATTGTGTAATTCGATTTAATCTCGTTTCGTTTTAATTTATTAACGTTATAAAAAAGATAGTAAAGGTAATACGATTGGAGTTCAGGACAACGATGAAGATCTAAGTAAGTATATCTGCATCGTTTTAGTTTTCCTCTCTTTACGTGTTTCTACGAATGATCACGGATTCTTTGGGGGTGGAAGGACCTTAACAGCGGGAGCATGTAACAAATGGTTCGATTAAAATCCCATCGGGAAGATGCGATTCTCTCGAGCTAATAGCCGAAACACCAGGGTATCTTTCGTAGAGAAAAGCCGCTTTATTGACCGTAAAAGAAAAAGTAGAGAAAGTAGAGAGAGAAAGAGAGAGAGAGAGAGAGTGAGAGAGAAAGATGGAGACTATCAAAAGGTAACGCTAGCATTACCAATATAAATCTTATTGTCGACTTGGATTATCAAAAGTAAAGAGGTGTGTAAAAGTACCGATCGATCGAAGTCGTTAGAAAGATAAGTGTCTATTTTCAACACGTTACTGGATACTCTTTGTTGAAAAGGATTGATGATAGACGATATTACGTTACATATTGTTACGACGTTAACGAACACGTGACTTGATGTAATTTTTAATGGCGTTAAAGTCGCCATCGTTATAATAGTTTTTTCTTTTTCTTTTTCCTTCTTCGTTTTTCTTCTTCCTTTTTTTTTTTCTTTTTACTTATACGAGATTATCAATCTGTTAATTAAACGATATTGATTCGAGATTGAAGTCGAGAAAAAAAAATTATCCGAATAAACGTCCTACAATGTCTTTTATTAGAATATACCGAACGTAAGATTTATAATTGATATTTACTTAATAAGCGGACTACTTAAATCCGACATTTAATTTATCTTAAAAGTATGTTAAAATGTACAATTTATTTTCAAATTCGAAAATTCGTTCGTTATTGTTCGTTATTAATTTTCATTTGGAACGTAAACTTCACTTTAAAGAAAACTTTCCAAGCGTTTGTTCTCTCGCGTCAGATCTAGAAATTTAAAGGTCCGCACGGACTTCGCGACTTTCTCTATTTATAATTAACACTTGGAATAAAAGTTTTGCTTCGTCGGAGATAAAAGGGAAAAAGGATAAAGGAAGAACAAAAAAAGAACTTATAAAAAAAGAAAAATAAAAGAAACAAAATAAATAAACTACCACGTTCGTTGTATTTTTGGTATTAATTCAAAATTAAATTCCCTTGTACAAAAATATTATACGCGTATGTACATATACGAACACATACATACGTACACACCTGTGTGTGTATATATATATATATCAAATTTGCCTGAAAAGCCAGTTATCATCGTAGTCTGCATTTTCTACCTTTGCGGATCAAGAAAAAAAAAGCAAATTCACATAGAGAGAAAGAGAAATAAAAAAGATAAAAAAAATGACTCTTTGGATCGTTGTTCTATCGCAAACGTGTAATTATGTCTGAATTGAAATGAACGTTTCTCCTACTATCCCTTTATCTACCATTGTTTTTGCTAGATTTTCTCTCCCACCCTCTCTTCCTCTTTTCCTCTTTTTCTCTGTCTGTTTGTACGTCTCTCTCTTTGCCCTTTTTGAAGGTCTTCCTTTTCTATCTAGCATCTCGTCCACAGACAGCAAGCTTTCCGTTCTCGCGTAACGACTACCACTTAATCCGACTAATTGTTTACGTTACGCGGAAGTTGCTAGGCGAATTATAAAGCACCCCTTTGGTGGTTCCCGTTTTTCTATCTATCTCTGTGTACCTCTTTCTCTTGAATTTCGAGGGTGACACCAGCTAATCGTATCTCTTTCTTGCTGAAGAACACCAGCCTCGTTTCGTTAATGAAGTTAGTTCGTTGGACAAACCTACCATCGTTTTCTTTATAAGAGGAACTCTGGATATAAGGGATTGTTAGTAGTGGTAGCAACGGTACCGACGGCGATGGCGGTTGTGGCGATGGTGGTAGTGGTAATGGTGGTGGTGAGAGGCGTTGAGGAGGGGCGGTAGTGAGGGGGTGGTTAGTGGTGGTACTAGTTTGCGGTTTTGACGCACCGACGAACTTACCCGGCCAACTTATTCCTCGTTTGTTTTAAGACTCAGCGCGCGATGGCGGATGGATGAGGAGAAAGATTGGCTTGAGTTGAGTTAAGTTGCCTTGGCTTTTGGGTAGAGGCTGGGGAGGAGGAAGGGGAGGAGGATGTAGAAGGGGAAGGTAGGTGCACGATTACGGAATTGGAGGAAGAAAGTAAAGGAGAAATTGACGTAGGTTCGAGAACTCTTTCCTCGGCTTTAACGTCTGAATTTTCTCGAAGAAAAAAAAGAAAAAGAAGAAGTGGAAGAAGAAGTAGAGGAAGATGAAGATGAAAGAAGAAAAAGAGTAATAACTAGAACGACGCGATTACACTTTACGTACCTGTTTGCAGATTGAGATTGAGATCTGCATTTGGACTGACCGGAGTTTCGCCATCTTGCAACACCAAAGTTGTCTCCTCCGTTACGTTTTCGTATGGATTGGCTGCAAAAGTAATTAAGTTTTGTGACTTGTGTGTGTTTATGTCATGTCGAAGGATTGTCCTTTAATATTATCTATTGGATTATCTACTGTAAGTATATAATACTTGTTAAAACGGAATGATCGTAGCATATGTAATAACGCGTATGTAAAATTACGCGAGATATTTTATCATATTTTATCATATAGATTTACTTATGAATATCGACTATAGAAATGGTGAAATTTTTAAGTAGCGAGAACAAGGTCATTACGAAAAAATCCATGAACGTTCTCGTGGAACTTACATTTGTCGAACATAATCTCGCCGATCATGATCCAACGTGCTGCGAAATAAAGATGAAATTTAAGAAATTTTCCTTGTCGACCGCGAAGTCCAATCGTAACATTTCGGGCATTTTCCAATACTATATCTGGTATGTAAGAATAAGCGATTGGTTCGTCCTCGTAATATTCGCCATCTTGACTGAACCAAATATTAGCCCTCGAAAAAACCTGCAACGCGATATTAGAATCAGAATAAACTTGTTTTAAATAAATTAGAGGTAAATGCACAAGTAACTCGATCGATAGGATAAAATTGTTTTACCTGAACGTCACGCGAGAAATAATTGTTCGTGTAAATGTGAACGGCTTCGAATATCCAATGATTCTCAAATTCTAAGACAATTTCTATGAAATCGGTAGTAAAGGTATCGCGCATCCAAGCGACCCACCCGGTTCCTGTAAGAAAATAAATCAATCGATATTAACGATAACGATTAAAGTGAAGCTTTTACATTAATATTTAATCGATCGTTTAGTCTCTATTAACTGGTAAGATTTTGGTGTTTTATATAAGTACAGTGTTCTATCGAACAATCAATAAATGGAATACTCGAGTACAGATTTGGTACGGTCTCATTTAAAAAACGTGTTGTCAGTTAAGAGTGCAAAATGTCAAGTGTCGTTATAGATTGAAAATGATGACGTATACACATCGTGCCAGTTTGAAATACAGGCTCTGATCGATAGAGACGATTTATCAACAATTAAAAGAAGTCGATTGGAGTCAAGTGGAGTATCGAAACAACGAATAAATAACGCAGTGGTTAACCGATAGATAGAGATAGACAGACAGAGAGAGAGAGAGAGAGGGGGGGGGAAAGAGATAGTTAACTATAGATCGCTATACGTTGATCAATTTGGAGAAACTTAATTGGGGAAAAGAAATTTATTATTGTACGATCTTAACAATGTGAGATTTTTCGAGAATCTTTCGATTTCAACGGTCGACACTCTGGGCGTATATCCACCCACCGATTACCTCTTCCATCTCCCATGTCCAGCCTGTAATTATCCGCGCCGACCTCGCCATCTATCAGTCGGCCCAAACCATCGGTCAACGAGTTGTACTGCCTTTTACCGTCGTACGAAGTGTCACTGAGTTCTACCATCGGTGATTCTGGTATAGTATAACTCGTTATGCCATCTGGAAAATCAAAATGTCAATTAAAATTCTATTAGATATCTTAGACAATATATTGGAAAAGAATTTTGGATGATTCGTTATATATTTGGGATAAGTAAGATTCGAATGAAGTCGGTTGTAAAATAAAAAATATGGCGTCTGCGGGTTACTCGATTTGCCATTTCGCGCTAGTAGAAGCCACTTAATTGCTTTTAATATTTCACGGTTATACACGCAAAATGTCGACCGTTTTACTACTTTCCAAACCCCCGCTTGTCTTTCTTCTCTCTCTCTCTCTCTCTCTCTCTCTCTCTCTCTCTCTCTCTTTCTCTCTTTTTCTCGCGAGTTATGTTGTCACGCGATGCGCTGGTCAAGCATGTTACGGTCAAATTATAAGTGAGCACGTATAATAATTTTTTAACATTTCCATGAGCACGCCGATGTGAAGGCACAAAGCACGCACCGTTCATTTTGATTTAATAATCAGCAATTAGCGTCGACGAATCTTGTACATGACGTTTTTTTCTTTTTCCTTATCCTCTCTCTTTCCTTTTTCTTTTTCTTTCGTTCCTTTCTTCTTTTATCCCTCCTCCTCCCTTTAATCTCTTTTTATCTCTTTCTTTTATCCCACACAAACGCGAAAATCAATTGGAATTAGCCGTCGAAACGTGAACGATCTAAAAATAATAACAATGTTTTATTGCTTTTATAATACGTTCACGAAGATGTTGGATAAATATTATATTTTAGTAGTATAAGAGATCATTCATATTTCGTGGTAATCCTTTTTGCAAAACAGAATTTTGATTGATTTAGAGGAACATAATTAAGTTGTTTTTAATAACGTGATATATCGAGAATTTTCTATCGTTGAAAATGATTCGTTGTTACCAGGATAGCAACGAGGAAATGCATTATCCAAAAGCGAACCACGAATCATCGCGCACGATAATAACGGCGCTCTTACCGGTAATTCTACTCTATCACGTTAATCCGTTTATAGGGTAATTCAATTAAAATGGCAATCTTCCATTCGTCCGTCATCTAAATTATTGCTGGGTTTCGAAGTCGAGATCTTCGGCTTGACGATCTCTAAACGGTAGGTATCTATTATTGACATTCGATTTAAAAACAGACTAATAATCCGATAAATTTATATAAATATCTTTCCCTCGACATGACTCTGCTCGTTTTTATTTTATTTCGATATTAAGTGAAGTATTTCATTCAGAAGAATAGACGAAAAAAAGAAAAAAGAAGAGAAAACTTCACCTTTTTTATTGGACTTTAAAAATGAACGTCGTATTGTAAAGGTGTAAAAGATTGTATTACTTTATTTAACTTAATTATCACGTATTGTTAAATAAGTTATCTATCGAGTTGTTAGCTCCATTCGTCAGGAAATTAATTCTCATTTGATGCGTTTCCTTTTTTTTTCCTCGCCCAGCTTTCCCTTTTTTCTTCCCTTTTTTTTTCTTTTTTTAATATTACTATTTTATAAGGTATTTCGAAGCGGAAATGTCAGGGTGGTATGTCGCGTAAATGGTAGTAGACGTTGAAGAAAATTCGCACCATTACTGAAATGTTCAGAGGCGTCACGTGACCGTGCGTGGTATCACAAGTTTTTCCATTTAGATTCGTGCTTCATTCATCGCCGATCGCAATCGATGTCGCGTCGAGTCTAAAAGTGCAACGACCTCGTGCATCGGTAGTGTGAAAGCTTCCATTCAGTGCTTGGTCTTTTCTATCGTTAAATGTGTATGTGTGTGTGTGTGTGTGTATGCATATATATATATTATATATATATATATCTCGATGGTAGCGAATAAGGGATAGCTGTACTAGATTTATCAAGAAGAAGTATTAAGTGACAAGCGCAATAAAAAAAGAAAAAGAAAAACTTGTAAACGATAATCCGATAGTAGACGAAAAATATATAGAAAGAAACAAAATGATAAGATATTTCTAAAGAAAAAAAAAAAAAGTTTTAATTCGTAAATTCGATCGATCGTTTTATAATTCAACTCGTTAAAAAATATTATTAGAACGTTAGTACGAGTAATTACGAAGGGAAAAGTACGAGCGAAGATAAGTGAACTACTGAAAAAGAAAAATTTCGAAATAACGATCCAACAGTAGACGTAAAATAAAGAGAGAGAAAGAAAAAAACAAAGTGGTAAAAGAAATACAGAGGGAAAAAACAAAGTTAATGATTAGCAAATTCGATCGATCGTTTTACGGTTTAACTCGTTAAGAAACATTATTCGAACGTTAGTACAATAATTGCAAAGGTGGCTTGAAAATGAGAACGAGAAAGGTCGAGAAAAGCGGGACGATCGAAAATGTCAATGGCGGAAAACAATGGCTTTGGATTTTAGAGGTGACCGTGGCCGGCAAGGGTAGCCCGTTGCGCTGTCTGTTGTTGCAACTGCTGTTGTTGGTGCTGGTGCTAGTGTTAGTGCTGGTGCTAGTGATGATGTTGGTGTTGGTATTGGTATTGGTCTGGTACTGCTACTACTACTCTGTTGTTAGTTGTTGCTGTTGCTGCTACTGCTGCTGGTCGTTGTGCGAGATTCCAGATTCGACTAGTCGGAAGTAATCGCTGGTGTTCAACGTTCGGGTACGGCATCAACGTTGTTTTAACCAGATGCCGTGCACGACCTCCATAAATCTGCCATTCCGTAGACCAAGCTCGATCTAGCACGCTCTTCTCATTCTCTCATTTTCTCTCTCTCTCTCTCTCTCTCTTCTCTCGCTTATTTTCTCTGTCTTTCTCTCTTTCTTCTTCTTTTTCGTTCTGACTCTTAAGCGTTTCTTACGTCCGCTTCAAATTTCCCTACTTCAAGTTCTTTCTTTCCTTTTTTGAGACTACCCTCGTCACCCTTACCATCCCCAAACCTTCCCCCGCCAACACTTTTCGTAATTTTCCTTTCCTCTCTTGCCTTCTTATTATTAAATGGTTTAAGAAAATCATTTATGCAAATTCGGTAACCAACAAGGTTTAGCTCCCCCTTCACATTCCCCTCTTCCCACAATATATATCATTTTTTCTTGAATTATTATAGCTGTACCTGCCTATTGACAATTTTTTCTTCTCTTCGTTTTTATTCTTTTTTTTTTCTTCTTTCTTATCTTCTTTTTTTTCGTCTCGATGCAAAGACAAAGGAGGGAGAAAGAGAGAGAGAGAGAGAGAGAGAGAAAGTTCTAAAACAGTATTTATGAATTTTGTTTTAGTTTTTGTATTTGTTTTGTTTTTTAGCTAGTTCATTTCGACCCTAGGCACTTAAGGTTTTTTTTTTCTTCTGATTAGGGATGAAGAGAGGAAGAGAGAGAGAGAGAGAGAGAGAGAGAGAGAGAGAGAGAGAGAGAGAGAGAGAGAGAGAGAGAGAGAGAGAGAGAGAGAGAGAGAGAAAGAAAATCCAGCCTCTTGGCTCGATTTTCCTTCAAATTCTAGAGACAGAAGGGAATGAGAAGTTCTCATTCTCCGTCTGCGGATTAGTATAATTTGTAGAAAACCTTGTTCCTTGCTCAAGACTTTTTCTTTTAATGTGGCTAAACCGAGCAGGTAAAAGCTACATGCAAATGTATGTAAATATCATTACGTTGATGTACTGCCACGTTTGTTATACGTGGGTCACGCACCCATACATAAATTAACTAGCGCAAGGTGCTGCGACCTTTCGTTAACTCAGAAAAGAGAAAGAGAAAGGCAGAGAGAGAGAGAGAGAGAGAGAGAGAGAGAGAGAGAGAGAGAGAGAGAGATAGGTAGGGGAAGAAAGAAAGAGAGAGAAAGAGAGAACGAGAGAAAAGAAATACTCAGAAATAGATCGCGGAAGTGAACCGACCCTAGCGAGGAACTTGCGATAAAAATAAACAGGAAGGGCGAGAAAGCTGGTAGAAACTCGAAGGATAATTTTTATAAAAAGTGGGTTAGAAATTGTCCCATCTATAGCGCGAGATCTAACTCTAGATTCGTTTTACCTATTAATAATTTCCACAAGTTTCTAGGATATATGAAATAACCGTTTAAAAACGATTCGTTATCCTTATCAAATCTGAGCCACGTAAACGCATCGATTTTATTGCGTCGATAACGGGTTCGATCCATTATATCGATTTTTATCAGGAAGAATTATAGGGAAAAAAACGTAAGTAAAAACGATGATATAATAAACGAATAAAAGAAAAAGAGGAAAGGAAAAACGAAGAGAAAAAGAAGAAGAAAAAAGGAGAGAAAAGATAGATTACATGGATACGGTTGATTTCTTGCTCGATCTTTCGGTATTTATCCGAGGTAAAAAAATATTGGTTTGAAAGTGGTACGCGTGTTCGCACGCTCATGTGTCTTGATGGTATTGCATACGATAGAAGGAGAATAAAATGGTAGCGTCAGCGGAGGGTAGCATCAGGAGGGTAGTAGTAGCAGCAGCTTACGATACGATACGCTTGGGGTGCCGCTCGTAATATCGAAGAAATTATTATAATGTTCGGGGGCGGTGTTATGTATTCGTTATATCGCGGCCGGTGAGGATACAATGTCCTCTCATCGATTCCATTAGGCAGGTACATGTTATAGAGCGTAGTGTAGTGGTAGGGTTGGTATGAACGTCGGAACTAGGTCGAAAACAAATGTACGACGAGTCGGACCAACGAGCTAGTTCGTATAACGCCGTTACCGACGCTAATGGAATCCAGCACTGTAGACGGAGTTTGCGAATTGGCACCCTGGCAGCAGCAGCACCAGCACAACCACCACCATCATCACTATCACCACTACTATATACCACCACTACTACTTCTACAACATCAGCATTGGCACCAGTATCACCATCAGTAGCATCGTACTCGTTGCCGTCTCAACGGCCGCGCTCACCAAATTGAATCGAGTTGCAATTTGGAAATTAATCGACCGCCTCGTCGTAACACCTTCTCCACCTTACCTAGTGCTCTTTCTATTTCTCTCTCTCTCTCTCTCTCTCTCTCTCTCTCTCTGTCTTACTAGAACGATGTCTAGAGGAATAGGATGCTTCTTGGAAGCGGTAACAGAACCAACGACTTCACGTTTACTTCATCCCCTTCCCTTTCTTCCTCCTTCTTTTCCTCAACGCAACTCCCTTTCCCTTCATTCCTATTCCTTCCCTCCTTCTTCTATCGTTTTCTTACCTTTTTCAAAATGATCGTCTCGCGTGCGTGAAAAGCGTGGAAACGAGCTTCTACAAATATTCGTAACAAAAGTAATCCTCCCCTTTCTTCTTCTTTTTTTTTTTTTTTTTTTAACATTTTCCTCACGATTTTCAGCAAGTTTATAATTTTGATAGGAACTTTTCGAAAGTGTTAGAGTGTTCTTTTAAGAGTGGTATGCATTTGGAAATAATTGTATCTTTTTTTTTTTTTTAAATATACTTACTGGTATCTTGACAACCTCTGAGTTCGATACGAAGGCAAACCGTACGTCTGTGGACCGAATGTGGCAAGATACGAATTTGATTGGCGAAGATCGGCGGTACAAGATTATGGGACACAACCGTGGACGTGTCGCTGTTGCCAGGGAAAACCTGCAACAATAAATAATCCATATCTTTTTATCATCAAACGTAATCGTTTATAATACGTTTTTATAACACGATTATTAAGACCTTCGATTAAAAAGATTAAGACGTTTATTTCATTCAATCGATTTCGAATACTCCATTAACACTTATTTCACTATTGACAAATTATTGAACGAATATAGTCGCGAATATTTGAATAATACGCAAATAGCTTTTGAAAGCTCGTCAGACATTTTAGTCGATTTTATTATATTATAGCAGATAACGAAGTATAATAAAGAAATAAAATTAATTCGAAGTAAGCGATGAAAGGCGATTGTTTGGAGTCGATGAAATGTCGATAAAAGGAATGATATAGAGATGAGAGAAGCTCGAATAAAAAGAAAAAATAAATAAATAAAAATACAAAAAAAGAAATCAAGGAAACAGAAATAGAGGAAAATAAGTGTAAGTGTACCTCTTGGTTATTCGAACGTTTATAACGACGCCATTCGGAAAATGTTGGTCGTCGATACTCAAGAGTATACTCCTCGACGTATTCCTGGCCACGACCATGATCATAACGACCTTGTGTCTGCACTCCGGTTATCACATGAGCTCCCGGAAGATCCACTTGTAACCATTCGCGAATTCCTCTTTCTATTTGACTTCTTGGACACCATGCGCCTCCCGCTGTCTCCTTTCGTAGTCTGTTTGTATAAAAAGAAAAGTAAAAAATGTGATATCGATTTAGTATCAGGAAATATGGGGAAAATACTATAGGCCATATCAAACCTAAAAAGCATTTTATTTTGCAATCGATGCTTTATTTAATTCTCTATATCGCTATCTTTCTCTTTTTCTCTATCTCTTTTCTATCCTTCTTTT
>NC_057695.1:2203230-2229224 GCF_014466175.1 Vespula pensylvanica
TTTTTTCTTCGTTTAAACATTTTTTTCGCTTTTTGTTTTTTCTTTTTTTTTTTTCGTCGTCATCAACCGATCATTTATTCAGGGAGATATATTTTTAATTTTCGACAAACACGTAATCGTTTGATGATTTACCGGTATAATGATTGATGAGTATGTTTAAAGTAATTGGTTTCTCGACCACTTAAATATTTATGAATGAAACATAACATTGGAGAGTTGAAACGTAACGAAAGTTTGTACCTAATTGGTGAAGTGATACTTTTGCGTAGAAAAAAATTGCTCTCGTTGTTGCAATTAAAAGATAATAAAAGAGAAAAAAAAAGACATAAAGAATGAAAAATGAGAGAGAAAAAGAGCTAGCAAGAGAGAGAGAGAGAGAGAGAGAGAGAGAGAGAGAGAGAGAGAGAGAGAGAGAGAGAGAGAGAGAGAGAGAGAGAGAATATTAGCATTATTGGTACGCCGGAAGTAATATTTCATCGGTCGCGATTTGTATTTTTTTTTTTTTTTTTAACTATATTTTTCAACGCTATTACGTTTTACAAAGTGGAAAATAATATCGTGTCCCCACGCGTTTCCTCAAAAGCCACCGATATATACATATATATACACACACACACACACACACACATATGTATATGTATATGCAGGTATATACGTGCATATAAAATTCAATTTCACGCGTTCAACGTCGAAACGACGAAAAACGGTGTACTCCAATTTGCGAATATCGAAATCGACCGATACACCCTTATAATTTTCCCCCATTGTCTTTCTCTTTCTATCTTTCTATTTTTTTCTCTCACTATTTTATTCTTTCTTCTTTTTATTATTTTTTCTTTTTTCTTTTTTCTTCGTCTTCAGGATTTCAGAAATGAGATGAAACAACATTACGCGAAAGCAGTCAAGCTTAACGTCGATTAATCTCATACGCAAGCCGAGACGATTAAAAGCGATTAAATGTAAACGTTTTTGTGAAAAAGCGAAACCGGATGGGATCATTAAATCATAAATAGATCGTGCGGATGTACGATTGAATAAAAGAAAAGTAAAAAGATGAGAGAGAAGAGAGCGTTACGATATCTCGGTGGGGGTAGTTTACTCAATTTCCTTTCATAAATATTAACGTCACTTTGTAAAATGATCTTTTTGTTTCTTTTTTTTTTTTTTTCGAGAAAATGAAATTGTGAATTTCATTAAGTTCGTTGTAGGACATTCGAGTATTTTATTTAATATTAATTTTACTCAGTCCATCGAAATATATTTTTCCCTTTTTATCTTTCTTTTCTTTCGCTTTTTTTTTTTTCCTTTACTAACAGGAATGCTATTGTTTTTTTATCAATAGTCGGGACATGGTCGAATTAAAGATAATTTTATTTGATTTTATATAAAGAAATTTTTATTTGAAAGGTACTTTCCAGTTGACGTCACTGTATATATAATGCGTTTATAGGACTGAGAAAAAATTGAACAATTCTGCTCTGCTAGAAATTGAAATTTTTAATGAAAGAATAGAACTGTTTGAGGATAATATTACTTTTTTTTTTGTTTTACCTTCCATTACGTGGACCAACGTTAGTTACGTACGACGATGACGCTGTTATCGAGGAATCTGGAATATCACCAGATTCCATTCCTAGCGATTGATTGCATGATCCTGTAATTAGATAAATAGAAGAGTAATTAACGGACACATACACACACACACACACACATACACATAGATATCTAGATAAAATTTATATTTTTTAACTTATAAATACGTAAATATAGACCGGATAATTTTACATTGAAACCATATTTTCATAATGACGATGAAAAATATTCATTCAACATTATTTATTCATTTCGCATGTATGTAATTGCATGTTGAACAATTTTCAGAGCGCAATTTTCCCAGGACGTTATCGACGTTTCACAATCTCGCGTGATTTGTCTGGACACGTTTGTGCAAAAAGGAATAGAACGGTTTTTCGTTCACGAGGCTTGGGGCTTCACGATGAGAATTCCATGGTTGATTGTATTTCCCTTTGGATAGACTCGAAATCTACATTTGTTAGAATTTGCGAATGTAAACAACAATTATAAGAGCGGCCGACATTGCATTAGCTATTCGTGAAGTTGTGAGATAAGTGGCAAATGGCCCGAAGGTCCGTAGACGACAACACGCCGTTGTTGGCTTATTATTCAATCGCTGTTACTTATTAGTCGTCTTTCAGCTATCTCATTCATGTTTCAATTTGCTTTTGCATTTATCCTCGTTCGTCCAGTAATTTTTCCATTAAACTTTCTGATATAGACAATGAACTATGAAATTATATATCACGACCGTCCCGAAAATCTCTTTCACCGAACGATTTCGTTCCTCCCTTGGGTATAAGGAGGGAGTGAGTGGGAGGAACTTTTGAAATCTTTTTAATGGCCATGCAAACACGAATCAAAGACCTTTGCTTGGACTCGCGTGTTGATTCGTCGAAACTACGACGAGGAAATTCATTTGCATAAAGAGATGGAATATTTATCGATATGTCCTTTCATTTTTCTGATTTTTTCGTTTCGTTTATTGTTTTGTTTCCTCTTTTCTTTTGTTTGTTTGTTTTTTTTTTTTTCGTTTTGTCTTGATTGGCAACGAACAGTTTGTTTCACGCGAAACGTATAAAACATTTCCTATGGTATTTTCTTTTTTTACTAAATATTTAACAACACGGTATTTATTTTCGTGAAATGAAAGTACGTTCGATTCAATATTCTCCTTTGTTCTTTCACCTTTATTAGCGAATACTATTTTATCTAATCTATATACTCTTTTTAAATATAAACTTGTGCGAACGGTTTATTGTTTATCGTCACACTTCTATCTCTTAGCTTGTTGTTGTTTCACTGAATTAAGAAAGAAAGAAAGAAAGAAAGAAAGAAAGAAAGAAAGAAGGAAGGAAAGAAAGCAAGAAAGAAAGAAAAAAGAACGAGAGAAAAAGAATTTCACTTCCCTCGTGTCCTGATAAGAACGAAGTTGATTCCTAGAAGTCCATCGTCGATGAAAGAAAAGTGAGGGAAGAGAAATAAAAGAAATTATTCGAGGAGGGTTTAAGATCGGAGTACGGTCAGGCGATTTACTTTTAATATTCCGGACATATATCGCGACTTGGTTTTTTTTATCCCTTTTTTATTATTATTATTATTTTTTTTTTCTTCAATAAAACGTGATAAGCTTTGCGACATGACCGATTAACAAATGCAAATTCCGACTAAACGAACGAATACTTGGTAGGGAATTTATGCCTTACGCTCGTAAATGTTCTTGCCATTCCTTCGACCACCACTATTTCTCTCTTCTTTCATTCAGAAGAGGAGAGGATAGGGTGTGCGGTAAAAAGAAGGAGGGAATAACAGGAAAGGAAGAGAGAAAGAGAACGATCGTTTGATGTTGTCCTACACAAACGCTTCGTATAAGAACTACGACGATGTAGATATAGCGTTTGGGTTTCTACTAGTCGCTTAACGATGCGACGTTCGAAAGCACGAGAGAGACTTTAAGAGCGAACGGCACGCGACTCGCGTTCGGTCAGAAAAACATAGAGAATGGGTAGGAATAAGAAGGAGAGAGAGAGAGAGAGAGAGAGAGGAAGAGAGAAGGAGAAAAGTGGGTACCGAGGGAGAAAATAGGGTGGTAAGTTCAAGTCTTTGATGAGAAAGACGGATGATGCAGTTGCTCTTTATCCGTCTCTCTTCCTCACCCTTTCCTACCTTCTGTCTGTTTGTCTTTATTTGTCCGTTCCTCCGTTTCTCTGTCTTTTTCTATTTCCACCAATCTGTCTTTGTAGTATGTCTCTTTCTAGTTTTCCCTGGATGTCCGTGCCTGTTCGTTGTCACCTGGCTGTTTCTACATGTCATCTGTCTATCTTTGCACGTCCTTTACTACTTGTACGTATGCCTATCTTTTTACCACTTTTTTCTTTCTCTCTCTCTCTCTCTCTCTCTCTCTCTCTCTCTCTCTCTCTCTCTCTCTCTCTCGTTCTTTTGGTAAACACACGTGCATGTATATATGCATATATATATATATACATACATAACACTCATATGTGCGTATATACGTGTGCGTATACGTATTTTATATCGAAGAGACGTTACTCAGCGTAGCATTTTCTTAAAAACTTTGCTAATATACCTGGCGAAATTCTCTGTTCCTTCGTACCTCGTTAAACTTCTTTTTCGTAGCGCTTACATTGCCGTTTCAAGCGTCAGCGAAACATTCGTTTCGGGTCTATGCACGTACATATGTAAGTATTTTATACATACATATGTATTTCCGTATGTGCATGTGTGCATATGCGCGAGAATGACTTTTTTCTTCTTTGTATCTCGTGTGCGTGAGTGCGCTTGCGAGAGAGAGAGAGAGAGAGAGAGAGAGAGAGAAAGTGCCATTAAAACTTTTGGCGATTTCACGTGTGTAAGCAACGGAAAAAATGGGGGTAAAAAAAAGAAACAATAAAAAGAAAGAGAAAATAAACAAAAAAAAAAAAACAACAGAAAGAAAACAAATTGAAATGAATTTATCGTTAGGAGTAATTTCACTGTGGCTGGACTTTACGAATGTTGTGAAAGTCAGTGAAGAAACTGATTGATCGTTGTTCTCTCTTTGAAATATAATATGTTACTACGAATGTAATTTGGAATAAAAAATTTCTCCGTTCGAAATTTTTGGAAAGAAGAAAAGGAAAAAATCGAGGAAGAAAATCGAAAGAGGAAGACTGCGTTAAAAATAAAAGAAAGAGAAGCAGATAGACAGATAGATAGACGGAAAGAGAAAGAGAGAGAGACAGAAAAATGGAGTAAGCGAGTGAGAAAAAGAGATGAAGGTAGAGTTTGGGGGACGTTCCTGCGCCATTGGCTTGGCTGCAACGAGCCATGGGCTATCCCCATCGGTACCATCCGATGTCTGAGGGATTATAGTCTGAACACCTGACGCGTTCCCACCGCTTTCGAAGAGAACGGAAAAAGAGTCGTTGGATGATAGAGAGAAAGAGAGAAAGAAAGAGAGAGGAAGAGAGAGATCGAAAGAGGATCGAAAGAGAGATCGTCGATATCTCTCTTGACTCTCTCGACTACCTCGAGTTTCAACAGCCTGACGAAGTTTCAACAAAATGGCGGAGTCTGCAGTTAGCAGGACCTTTTCTAGGTACGATCGAATAGTAGCTACGATTTAGAACTCGATCCTCATTCTATATGATGAAGAGAGAGAAAGAGAGAGAGGGAGAGAGAGAGAGAGAGAGAGAGAGAGAGAGAGAGAAAGATAGAGGAAGCTTAAGTATTGGAATTGCAATGTTCTAAAAACAAGAATTACCTGTGCATGTTAGAGAAATACTAAAACATACAAAGCCGATTGTCGCAAAGTGCCGGACAGCCTGTGAGGAACTTTACAATCCGGCTTTTCGTACGATGCGTTAACGGTTTGACTATTTTAACGCCTCTTCAACATAGTGAACAGTTTTTTTTACCTGTAAGTGGTATTTCAAAAATCGATCGAACTCGATGTCTCCGTAATGTTTTGTAATTTTTTTCCTTTTTCTGTCTTTCTTTTTTTTTTTGAAAGGACGATTAATGTTCTGCGACGATTGAGCTCTATCATTTTTGTTTCTTTAAATACTTACGATTTCCGATTCTCTATTTATTTATGATATAGAATTAAATATAATGGATATGATTAATGAATATTAATGATTAATAAATATTTATCTGTACACACACATATATATATATATATACATACATATATACTGAAAAACGAATATATATTAAACGTGGTATACCTATGTATATCACTCGTAAATTACTGCACACTCGCGTGTTCTTGGTTTTAGGATGTAACGAATTCAAATGAGACTAACTAGAAACGTTATTGTATTATCTTCTTAAGTTAAAAGCTTGCCAACTCTCCGGGATCTTTCCTTATTCTAACTTTAGAAATTAAATTTGAATTATCCATTATTAATATTATTATCTATTATTAATTTTAATTATCTATTGAACTGATGTCTTTCATTTTCAATCTTAATCATATTTTAACACTGGTTTCTTCCACTTTTGTTATCCGATTTCGATTAATGAAATTATTATAAGGTTAATTGCGAGTACATATATTCACTTGTATCTATATATGTATACATATACATTTTTATTCGATATAAGTATATACTTCGATTACTCAGTCGTAAGTTCGATTTCCAAGTAAAAATAGTAAAAGAAACTACGTGTAGAAGACGAGGTGGGAATTACGTGTTTGCCGTTTCGCACGTTCATAAATCGTGAACTTGTGCGAAATACACGCGAGAAGAACAAGAGAGAGAGGAGAGAGAGAGAGAGAGAGAGAGTTAAAAAGTCGAAGGGGAAAAGTAAAAGAAAAAGAAGAGAAAAAGAGAAGGGAATAAAAAGTGGAACAGCTATTTTCCAGCCGTACATTTTCATTCTTAACAAAATCATTGGAATTATTGGCAATACTGTCGACATTCGTACGATTTGTAAATAAGATCAATTGGTATTTATCGAATATCGACCTGTTTATTTGATAAAAAATATTTTAGGATTAATAAAGTATATTGGTCATCGTTTAAAGAGTTCATTATGTATGTTTCTTAGTGAAAGATTTGTTGGTATTGATGTCAACTAGACAGAAACGATCTGGTATCTTCTATGTATGTATGTATGTATCCATTGGGTGACACGTAAAAGTATCGAATACAAAACGCCAGGAGAATTTCAAATAAGGCATTAAATCATGTCGAGGAGTTTGAATAGAAAGAGAGAGAGAGAGAGAGAGAGAGAGAGAGAGAGGGAGAGAAAGAGAAAGAGATTCACCGAAAAGGCCCCACCCCTTAGAACATTCACCAGTCTTCGTAAGCGTCTGATTTAGTATGCATACTGGGCCCGAGGAATAAAAGACGTATCTGACGGAGATAAAAGTGGAAATATCGAAGTACGCTATGAATAACGTCCAACTGGATATATGTATCGAGCGTTGAAGGTATCAAGGAAGGAAGGAAGGAAGGAAGGAAGGAAGGAAGAAAGGAAGGAAAGAAAGAAAGAACGAACGAAAGGATGAGAGGAGAAAGAAAAAAAGGAAACAAGAAAAGACGAAAAATAGAAAAAGGACAAGAAAAAAATAGTGTGGACCGAAGAGAGACCGCGAGAATTTCGAGCAATCCTTTCGCAGGAAAACGTGGTAGTACTGGGAGAACAATAAATCTCTACTTGTAGTTTTCAGATCAAACGAGTGAAAAAGAGAGAGAGAGAGAGAGGGAAAGATAGGGGTGGGTTGGGCGAGGGAGAACGGTCGAAAGTAATATTCCAATAAAAGCTCCAAGCTGTTTGTTCGGAGTTGCGTGTACGAGTAGGAGCGTTAAGAAACTTCAGTATATGCTGTAACGGTACTTTCCCAGTAAAAGAGTGCAAATGAACCGAATAGAGCTTTTTAACGAGTTTCCATGGCATAGGCCTGGGAACTCGTCATAGAGGAGTAGTAAACAGGAATATTTCCAAGCTTACTCGTTAGCTTTTCCTTTTTTTTCTCTCTCTTTTTTTTTTTTTTGATCCTTGTCTTAAGCCCGTTATTAAAAAACTATTATGTCCTGCTTGAGATATATTTTATATAAGTGTATTAATTTATAACAGGTTTATATCGTTTAATGAAGTATCTACGTTTAATTAATAATTGGTTAATAATATTGAAATGAAAGATCGGATATAGATCTGTACTATCGAGAGGTTTTATGGTAGGTAACTTGAAATAAGAATATTTCGGTTATACTGGTTATACTTGTATTCGTAGCTCGTGCGAGTAATAATAGCGAGGACACGTACAGCAGGCTGCACGATGTTCTACGTTTCAAGACGACGAAGAATACGAATATTTCGTGACTATGCTTTGAAGAAGAAGGGGTAACGTAGGAGAAGAGAAGGAAGAAGGAGAAGAAGAAGAAAGGGTGTGGACTTTACGTGCAGGATGCTCCTTAGGATTGACGTGCTCCTTATAAAGTGAAGGGACTGACGAAAGCGGATGCAGTACTGTCTGGGATAAGGTAGGGGTAAGGAAGGTTGAAAAGGAGAAGGAGAGGGAGAAGGAGGAAAAGGAGGAAGAGGAAGAGAAAGAGAGAAAGTTGGCGTGAACAGAGAGAAGATGAGACGAAGGTTAGTGGGGTTTGGATGGGTGGGAGGTTGAGGGGTTGGTTGGTTGGTTGGTTGGCTGGTTGGTTGGTTGGATGGTTGGAGCCTAGGGTAGAAGGTAGGAAGGCACGTCGCGGCTTCTGCCACGCTAGGAAGGTCGATTGTTCTCCGCAACCGACTGTGTCTCATTACTTCGAATTGGCTGGCCGTAGACAATGCCAGCGGATAATACGGTTATCCGGAAGATGGTTTTCAGCGGTCTTCTCTCGCGGAGCTCGTTTCTCCCTTTACACTCTTCTATCATACTTGGGAATATATATATATATATATATATATATAATATATATATAAAATATATGTACGTGTACGTATATGTATATGTATGTTGGATGTAGATATGTATATATGTATGTATGTATATAAATCTTCTTTCCAGGCCATGGGAATAGAGAGATAGAAAGAGAGAGAGAGAGAGAGAGAGAGAGAGAGAGAGAGAGGGAGAGGGAGAGATAGAGAAAGAGAAAGCAGGAAAAGTAAGAAGGATGCGGTTGAAGAGGTTGAAAAGATGAGAAAGGGAAACTGGTAAAGAAAGAGAACAAAGGAGGTTGAATGACAAGACAATGGATCAGCGCGCGCATAATCATTGTTATATCTTAGCGAGATCTTAGCGAGATAAGAATCAAAGATCCCTTGATCTGTGATACGATTCGTTGATACTTGTATCCAATTTGAAGTTTAGAGTCATTTTTTTCTTTCCTTTTTTCATCCTCTTCCCACTTTTCACGGACTCTTCTTCTCTATTTTCTCGTTAACAATGGATATTTTGTTCTTTCTTTCTGTAGTGTTTCCTGTCTCAAAAAACAAAGAGGAAAAATGGAGAAAAAGAAGAATAAAAAAAAAAATGATGAATGTTATACAGGAGAGGATTACCGCTGTTGTAGTAGTTAATCGTTTGCCTTCCACGTCGATCGCGAAAGGAAGATAGTCCTGCGTTTTGATCGATCCTGCGAGACATTGATACGCTAATATACGGACGCGACATCGCGTGCGGCGTATATAATGCAGGGTAGCAAAAGCTATTCGCTTGATATCGCCACGACGACGTCTTGCCTCTTAGCTATATAAACGAGGGCGCAATATTCGATGATTACACGGTGCGTCACAGAAAGGTCTACCTCGAAAAATGAACATCAAGATTTTGAATATTATACATTAATCCTAGATTTACCATGGAATATCATTTTAATAAGGAATCCGATCGGGAGTTAATGTTTAGAGTTACAATGTAATTAAGTATATATTATATATATATATATTATATATATATATATGCACAGAATAAATAGATATAAATTTAATTGAAAGGCTTTGAAAGGAGATACCATATATCAGATTTCTAATCAAGTTTTCCTCTTTAATGAGAACCCCTCGTGTCACATCGAGAGTTTCGATTGTTCTTCTTTAACGTAAGACCCAAGTGACCTATCTCAATATGTCCTCGAGAGATAATGGTACTCTTAAGAATTTATATGGACGACGAGGATATAGCCGTTCTATGAGAAAGAATTAGACGATTTAAAAGATATCTGCCAAATTCGCATTAGCCAATTCCTTCCGATCTTCGTATATTATTATCTTCGTACATGTATCAAAATTTATTAGAAAAATATATCAGGAAAGGAATTCAAGTATTCGAGTGCTCATCCAAGTACAGGACGGGTCAAAAGTTGTCGGATGACATTAAAAATCAATTACTCTTTTTTCGAAACTTTTTAATATAATTTCTTTGATATTTTTTCTTTCTCGAATTATACGACTATAAGTATAGAAGGTTTTGACTAAGTTAGATATTTTTGGCCTATTCGATATCAGTCTATCGCATGAAGGTAGACAGGAGTGCGAATGGAATCAACGACAAATATTGTATTTTTTTCTCAAATACGAAGGAACATAAACTTGGATAAATTTGATTTTATGAAATATCTAACGAGCTTACAATTCTTGGACGTTATAAAGTTTAAGTAACAAAAGACTCGTCATATTTTATTCACTTTCTTCAAATGAGATCCACAAGGGATGGACCGTTGATGAGATCGGAGGATCACGATGGACCTGCCTGAAGCATCGAGCTCTACTCGGTTTAAGAGCAAAAGGGACGAAGGAGAGTGGACAAGGGCCGGCGGATTCTAGGTCCTCGAAACCATCTCGAGACGACTGCTCGAGTACTCTCCGTTGCCTTCGTTTATCTTTGTGTAACTGTTTGTTCAACCACAAAGACAGACCATTTACTATAACGAGGAAGACGGAAGTTTAAGAGTTAGAAAAGCTCTCGGTGCATGCAAAAGGTTACGAGGATGACGCGACAACGTTCAGCTTACCACCTAGTTTTGTTTTTCAAAGTTTTTTCTCTCTCTCTCTCTCTCTCTCTTTATCTCTCTATCTCTCTATCTTTGTCTTTCTCTCGTACACAGTTATTCCTTTGAGACTAATAGTAAGTAGATAGTAGTACTTTCCATTATCCTTCCAACGTTGCATATTCCTTAATCCATTTCTTTTTTCTCTCTTTCTTTCTGCCGCTCTTCCTATTTATTATAAGCATTTAACGAGCAATAGGATTTTTAGATAGACGTTTCGTATTTAACGAGAGTCTCCTCTCTATTTTTATATTTAAAAAAGAAAAGAAAAAGAAGAGGAAAGAAAACAAAAAGGAAAAAAGAAAGGAAAAAGAAAGGCCAGAAGAAAAATGAAAAACCTACAAAAAGGAAAAAATGAAATGGAACCTGTCCTCTTGAAATACCCACTATTTCTCTTTCGCACGTTCATGAGAAAATCGGTTTTAAAGGTGAAAAAAGAGAGAAAAAGAAAGAAAAGAGAGAAAAGGAACGAAAAGAAAAGAAGAGAAAAGAAAGAGAAAAAAAAGAAGAAGAAAAAAACTGTCGAATCTAAAACTCGATCGCGTGTTCATTCGCTTGAGTTAAACGTTCAGCCAGTTCGGTCGGGCAGGGATCGAGGGTCGAGGTAGGTAGGGTGGGATGTTGGTGGGAAGGTTAGTGGGCGAAGGGAGTGTATGGGGAGGGGGTCTTCGATAGAGAATCGTGTTCCTAACCTCAAAATCGTCTTCCTCGTTTACCGACATCTCCTCCTGGAATACGAGGGAGTTTCGAAAGGAATAGAAAAGGCAAGAGAAGGATAGCTAGCTACTCTACTAGGCGAGTGAGAAGGGAGGAGAACGAAGGGGAAGTTAGCGGAAGGGGTGGATGAGGCTTGGAGTGGGTGAAAAAGGTGGAAAGTGGGAACTGGTGGTGGGTGGGTGGGTGGGTGAGAAGGCTAAGGAGCCTTCCGTGGGATGCAATTTATCCTGTCGCATTAGATTCAAAATAATTGATCCCCCGGGCGGCTGGAGAATAGCGAGTCATTACTTCTGGACTGATGGGAACCCCCATCGCGAAGCCGGCCTGAGGAAAATAAAAACTCGGAGATCACTTGCTCCCGATGAAAAATTTGACGGGTTAGTACTGCCAAGAGGAGAAAGGGAGAGGGAGAAAGAGAAGGAGAAAGAGAAAGAGAATGGAATAGAGAGTAGGAGAGGAAGCTGAGAAAAGGGAAAGAAACGTAGAAAATGAAAAAGAAAAGAAAAAGGGTAGTAAGGGAGGGAGAGAAACCTTCAGATCTTCCTTCCGGGAGAATGAGTTCTTCGTAGTTGCAACAGCGGCAAATTTGCTCGAAAGAAAAATATCGTTTCGACTTTCGCCCAAGCTATTGCCGTTTCGTTCTCTCTCTTATCCATTTCTATTCGTTCCTAGTTGAGATTTTCATGATCGGAAGGCAATTTCTTTCTAACCAAATCGTTCGTTTCTTCTCATTATGTTTTTTTCTTCGGTGCGGGTAAAAATGCTCGGGTATTGGCTCGAAGTGTACACATCCTTTTCTGATAAATTTATTATCTGAGATATTAAATGATAAGTATCGAAATATCGTGATAATTATATTATCGCGATTGATTATGGAGTTTACGTCGGGCATTGAAATTTTTTAATCGACTATTGGACCTAATCGGATCTTTTGAAATTTTTAATTTAGAGAGCATACAGACATTATACACCATACATCTTTTCTATTTCTCTTTATCGAACATTATTATCCATGATTATGAAATAAATCATCGTCGTTGTTAAGATCGATAGAAATGAACACTTACGTATTACCAGGGAACAAACGTCGGGTCTTAGCAGTAACAGGAGAACGCAGAAGCTGAGAATCATCGTCGGACGATCGGTCTTCATGTTTTCCGACGGTAGTAGGGCCTCATGAGAGCGTAGGACAACCGACTGGAAAAAGACGATAACCATCATCTTAAACTCGTGTCGTTTCGTTGGTGGTTCGTGAAATGTCCCTTTTGAAGGTATCGCGATGGTTAAAAAGAAAGAGAGAAAAACAGAGAGAGAGAGAGAGAGAGAGAGAGAGAAACAGAGGCAGAGTCGAAGCTTAGCGCGTTGTAAAACTAAAGGTAAAAATGAGCTCGATTCGTTGGTGCTCGTTGAGAGAAATTCTCGAGGTAATAATACGCAAACGGTCGGAAACGTTTTCTTTCTCTTTCTCTTTCTCATACTCTCTATCATATTCTCTCTATCTGTCTCTCTTTTTCTCTATCTCTCTCTTCTAGAAAATGTCGAGTTCGTAGGAAGGAATTTCACGAGAGACTTATTGTCCTATAAAATATTACGTTCCGGCCTTCCAGCCGCTACAGACAATTACCATAATTTTTTAATCGTCCTAAGTACGCGTCCCGACATCGTCCACAATCATCTCAGCACAATGGAACAGAGTGTTTCGTCGACATAAATTGTTACGATTCTCGTGATCGTTCGTGAGATATTGTCTGTCTATCTCATCTCCCTTAATTGGTTTTTTCTTTTTTTTTTGCTCTCTTTTCTATTTCCTTCCTTTTCATTTTTCCTCTCTTTTCTTCCTCTTTCATTTCTTTTTCATTTTTCTCTCTGTCTCTTTTCGCACAAAATACTATTCCCTATCTTTTGAACTCTTATTACTATAAATAATAAACAGAGTATGGTCGATGATTAATGAATAATATTAGAATCTGAATAATAATCAGTATTATCCTTCAAAATTCATATCTGGAAACATTTGAAATGATGAACGATGAAATGTGGATAATTTTCATAGTGGTAAAATCAACGTAAAATCCGACATCAAGAGCATTTGCGATTTCGAGTAGGAAAATAAAGTAAAAACGGACGAGTGCCTTCGAGATAGTAGAAAGGAGATAGTGAGAGAGAGAGAGAGAGAGGAGGAAGAGAAAGAGACAGACAGATAAATATAGAGAAAGGAGAAAGGGTCACGAGGGTGCTATGTTGGCCTAATTGGACGGAGACTCGATTACGAGTAGGTCTTTTCGTGTTTCTCTAGGCGACACACGTAGTATATACTAGCACGTAGAGCAGAGTATACGAACTATCGAAGGCTGACCGGTCCTCCGACTTCTCTGCCAAGAAAAAGGGACGTCCCGACGCGGTAGTTTTGCTCTTAAGTCGATTAAGCTCTTTTTAAAGCTCCCACCATCAGCTTGGCACACTCCTCCCAGGAGGTTACGCCTTCCATTGGAGGAGAACGTGTCGCTGATACTTCGCTTGACTATGGCCTCTATGAATTTCTCGTTCAACGAATCTCTGATTATGTGAGAATACGTTTCCACAAAATAAGTAGGTATATATGCATGTATGTTTATACATGTGCATTATATATTATACATCTCAGAAGAAAATAACATGGTTTAATATGCGATATTATGTATTTGGTTATTTCTTTTCTTTTTTTTTTTCCCCTGTACAACAATAACACTTCGATCGAAATCGAAAGGCATTTTAATTTAACGATTTAACTCGAACAGTTATCGACTGCTCGCACCGTTTAACGATAGGTATGCTCCTGCAAAAGTCGTGTATTTTGGACATTTTTTCATCGATCGGCTTTTAATAACTCGATCGATTTGGTCTATCGTAGTACTACTCTTCGAAAATAACATTGGAATATATTCAGAAATAAATGGACGTTCTACATTAACAAGATTTGCAATCCGGTTTTAAGGACTTTCACAATGATGAACGTGTAACGCGATACTGGATTGGAAAGGTAGGTAGTCGCTACTAGAAGAATTAGCCTGATCATGATTACGTATTCCCGATCAATCGAGCCTAGCTCCAAATCGGTCCATAACCATCCATTACCGTCTGCCCATGGTTTCTGTGATTAATGATCCATTTCGAAGTCCGGTAAACGCGCTCGCGAATCTCGATATACACACCACACGAGAATGTACCTTTAATGCATTTCAATAAAACACCGATAAACGATCCGTCTCTCGGTACTCTGTTTATCTAATGTTGCTAGCATAATAACGATTAAAAGATACTAATATTTTCTCTCTCCCTTTCTCTGTTTATTAATGATAATAATAATAATAGGCATCAATAACAACGACAATAATTATAATAGTGATAATAATAATAGTAATAATAATAATAACAATAGTAATAGCGATGATAATAATAATAATAATGATAATAGTAGTAGTAATAATAATAATAATAATAATAATAATAATAATAATATTAGTAATAGTAATAATAGTAATTATATATACTTGAATAAATATTTTATAAAATCATATGTTATTAATATTAAATTGTACGACTTCATTTTATAATTTAATTTCAGATTTACTACGTGTATCAGACAATTTTTATTCTTTGATGGATAATTGAACTTTTCTGTCGAAGTTAGATGATCGAAAAAGGGATGCTCATGGTAAACCGCAACGCAGTCGAATAGCATCGTTCTGAGGATCCTCTGTTATCTCTCTTTCTATCTGGTTCTATTCCGATATTTAACCCGAAGCAGAGACCACGGAAGAAATGGAAACGAAACTGCATGCAACGTGAAACAATGGTGAAGGGTTCAATGAGACGTGAAACATGTTACCTCTACGAGTAAATCGTAACACGAGATCAATGTAAAGCGAATTCACCTTCGATTAAAGTGCTTGTTAAAGATTCATGCTTTCTAAATTAAAAAAATAATCACGTCTTTGCTAACCTCAATTTATTTCTTTAAATTTTATTTTAATTAAATTGATATCAAATTAAATTGATATCAGAGATTATTTATAAAGGTTTTCTCAAACGTACGTATGCCATCTATTTTTCAAAATAATGGGAATTAAGTATACGATTTGTTGCATCAAATATATATATATATTTTTTTATTTATTTATATATTACATTGCACGTGGTTGTCATTAATGTCTTTATAGAAAAAAAAAAAGCGATAAATTCTTTCTCAAAAGACACTTTATGGTATCCGAGATATTCTTTTTTGACAATACGATTTCAAAGTTCGACTAGATAATTGATATTTCTGTGACACTTTAGATTTAATAAAAAACCAGACATAAAATATGTAATGCCATCAAATCGGCTGACTGTGCTATCCATTATCGTTTTTTTTTTTTTTTTCAGGATCAGTCGAACGACCTAGAATCCAAAAGAATCAAGTGTACTTATTACGTAATCGTACAGTGATTCATAAATTATACGAAAATCCCAAGTATCGATTAACTTTTTCGTTTCTTTTTTTTTTTTCAAATACACAAATTTGCATCATAAGTATAGGCAGAGTAATAAATTTCTTCTGAAATAAAAACGTAAAAGTGTCCATCCTAAAAAAAGAAAAAAAAAAAAAAGAAAAGAAGAAAGAAAAAGAAAAAATGGGAGAAAGAAAATTTGGTGCAATAAATTAGAAAAACAAGGAAAAAAAAAAGAGAAAAGAAAAATCGTCTGCGATCTTACTTAAGAAGGTAAATTGCTTTTTAAGTATTACCTACGTACATCCTGTCGATATCAGAGGTGCTCGTTAATTTCTGCTACCACATTTTCGTGTAAGCGTGTACGAGTTTCGATTTCGCGGTCGGAAGCAGCTTTTCGTGATCGAGGAAAAGCGCAAAAGCGACGTGAGAGCATAGAGAGTGGGCCGTTTAAGATGGCCGAACGTTCTTTTCATCTTTCTTTTCATCATTTCATCTTTTCATCATTTAATACCTCCGAAGGTTGCAGGTTATTTCCTGGAACGCGTTCGTACACATACGCGTTCTTAACCGCAAACCATACTTAAAACTTTTTCTTTTAGTTAATATATTGCTTTGAAATTTTGTAATACTTGACGTTGCTTGTTGCAACGTTTAAATCACGGACAAATTCACTATATTATCGTTCCATTCGATATAAATATTTATTTATTCAGGTTTAATTAAGAATATCGATAGTACTGACAAAGTCATATAGAATTTCATTGTAATTTTTGTTCTTTTTTATTTCTTTTCTTTTTTCATCTTTCCCTCTTTTTTTTTAAATTTTTGTTATTCAATAATTTACAATGTAGTAGGTTCTATTATTGGAAATAATTGCCATTGAATGTATTGTAAACACATAAAATTATTGTATCTTAAATATGTATAGATATTTCCATAAAATATGTAGATATCTATATTAATGGAATATCTGAGCGTTACGTTCGATAATGTATTATATACATTAACAATTATTTTAATAATATTTATTATTTCTGAATTCGTGTTCATACAGTATTACGTTCGTTTCTGAACGAATTAATAAAATATAGGGAATATACGCTAATCGCGTTAAAAGGTATCGTTCTCCTATCTGCGGTGAAAACGATGGGAACAAATGCCATCGTCATCGGAATACCGCACATGTCACTTTCGTTCTATCGAGTACGCGATTACAGGATGAGACCAATGATTCTACATACACGCACACACACGCGCACGCACATATGTATGCTGCTATTAGAGTTTACGCGTTTAACAAATCATTCGATGAAATTTGTTAATGCCTTGAAAAAAGCCTCACGATTATTTTTACCTAATGATAAGAAAAGTAATGAAAAAATTAAAATTGCATCGACAGTTTCAATGTAATGTCATCGACACGAATTTATCATGAGACAAATCTTTTTAAATTTACACGATGATGATACCACAGGATGCATGATGAAATGTATGTGCATGTGTGTGTGTGTGTGTGTGTGTGTGTGTGTGCACGTGCTTGATAAAACTTGTAATATATTTTTTTTATTTCTCTCTCACACTCTCTCTCTTTCTTTCTTTCTTTTTCTCTTGTCCTTTTTCTTCTTCTTCCTCTTTCTCTTATATGCCCATACACACATACACGTACACACATATATGAAGAGATTTTTATGCAAAGTTACAAATTTCAATGTACACACATACGTTCGAAACTTCGTCATAGATATCGCCATGGAGTGAAAACTTTTTTCCCCGGTACGCGGTGAAATTTTTAAACGAAATGATAAATGTATTCCCCGGGGAACAACGTATTCTGACAAAAAATAAAAAAAAATAAAAAGGAAATAAAAAAAAAAAAAAAAAGGAGAAACGGAGAATTTATCGTTACGGTACGAGGTAGCGAAATATCTGTGAAACGTTAACGCGTTCGCGAACGCGTTAACGTTTTCGACAATGAGCTTTTTGTCGAGCGAAAAAAATTCTGTTTTCCCGAGTGTAAAGACATTGAGAGAAGTCAAATGTCAAATTTCTTTTTATTATGGATCTTTTTTTTCTTTCTTGCTTCCTTTCTTTTTCTTTTTTTTTTTTTCAAACCGATTGTTGTCGCGAGGATCTTTTGTTCCTTTTTTTTTATGGCTCTTTTCTTTATTTCTTTTTAATTAATATCAAATATATATTACATCGCGTACGAGAGCGCGCGCCTGCGTTACTTCGACGTTTACGTAAATTTAATAACAGATTTGCCTATAAAAAAAAGAAAAAAAGAAAAAAAGAAAAAAAAGAAAGAAAAAAGAAAAAAAAAATGTTGACCCAATTTTTCCTTCCCCTTCGTTATTTATATAAATAATCCAGCAAAAATTAGTGTTTCATTATTGTCTAAAATTATTACGGCATTTAACAACTTTTGTATTATAATTGCTTTATATAATGAGTCTTGAAAAAAAAAAAGAAGAAGAAGGAAAAAAAAGAAATGATGTTTGAAAAAATTAACCTGATATTATCTCGTACGCGTACGTAGAGCTTCCTTTGTTCAATGTTCATTAAACTAATTGAGAAAATTTGACAAAGGAAGGTGCTTGGTAACGATAACGATACATATACGTAGACATACGTAGACATATCCATGTATACGTTTTACACGTTAAACGGATTTTATGCAATTTCTCGTCGAATTCGTTCGTATCGTTACAGCATTTTTCCCCGTGAGAATTCTCGCTCGAACGAAGACGGTTATCGATTTCTTCTACGGCCACATTATCTATGCATAGCATTTATATCACACCTACGAGCGTACACAAACACAAATACATACATATATATACACATACGCGTACAGAGTTACGCGCGCATACCTACGCGAGCGCACGTAGGTAGGTAGGTGGTAGGTAGGTAGCTAGGTAGGTAGGTATATTTTTATTTTCTCGCAGGAATATATACGAGCGAGAGAGGTTGCTTTTTTAATCGTGTACTTGCAAAAACGTGGCGTGGTAGTACGTTGTTTATCGTGCAACGAATCGCTCTATTATCCTATTGTATCATTAAGGGATATCGTCCGTCTATCTTCAGCTTTGTTATTACCTTCGACGAAAGCTTCTGACTGTTCTTACCTGCCAAACGGTACGTTTATCCTACGTATGTATATATATATATATATATATATATATATATATACACACACACACACCTTCTACCTCTTGTTTAATTATTAAAACATCTATTTGTTCAACCATCGAACGATCTCTATACACTCTGTTTACTTTAACGACCTAATTTATATTACAGTGACGTTTTACTAACGTGGAAATAGATTTTGTTAAATATATATATATATATATTTATATATATACACATGAGGTTTTTCCATGTAACAAGAATATATTAGAAATTTATCCAACAATCAGGCAATTCTCTTTTATCTCTCTCTCTCTCTCTTTCTTTATTTTTCTTTCCTCTTATAGATCATGAAAACATATAAAATTATCAGTAATTAATTGTCAAAGAATGATGTTTGAAGGATTTGAATTGAGCGGATTTTATATAGGTAAAAAAAAAGTTTTGTCTTTATTTCACTATCAACGATAATAATCACAATGTTCACTCATTAATGTCGTCGTTTCTACGATCTATATCGTATTATCATATTCGTTATTTCTCAGCAGTATTCTCGATAACTTTTTACGTTTCCATTTCCTTTTTTTTTTATTTCTCCCTCTTTCTCCCTTTCTCTCTATTTTCAGTCGGTGAGTGCATTCGACGCCATTTTGATGGCGTCACGAAATCCCTATCATAAACCCGAAGAGCGATGTGAACGAACGTACAAACGAGTTAGCCAGCTAGCTAGCTACCTATCTACCTACCTACCTACCTATCTACCTACCTAGCTAGCAAGCTAGCTAGCTAGCTAGCTAGCTAGCCAGCCAGTGATATCCAGCTGAAATCGGTGAGCGATGCGAAATCGTGTCCCATCGTACATTTAACGATACGTTCGACGCGTCATGCAGCTGCCGGTTTGCCATTTGCAGGAAGTAGAGCGAATACGTTAACGTTCGGCTGCGGCCGGCTGGCTTGTGACAGGGCAGAATTTCGCGTGGTATGCTACGCGTAGATAGATGCATAGATAGAAAATATGTGTGTGTATGTATGTGTGTATATATTGTGTTTGTGTTTGTACGTGTGAGAGACAGGAAGAGAGAAAGAGAAAGAGAGAAAAAGGGAGACAGCCTACGGCGGCCATTACCGTGATAAGATATCAGAAACGCTTTATCGTTCGTATTCTTCTGGCTCCCTTTATATATCCCCGGCCCATTCGAAGTTTTCTTCTTAGCTAGTTCATGGTTGTCTCCTTCGGCGATACAAGGACGGATTTTCTTTAGGATACTACGATCGGTGAACTGGGATTGAAACTGGGGAGGTGGGACGAGTGGTTGTGTAGGGTGTAGAGCGGTGGGCAATGTTGGGCAATTGAGGTGGGCGAGTTGGGTGGTAAAATGCTTCCTCTCAAAGAATTTCACTCGGAACTATCCGGGAGGATGATGCGGTAAGAGTAAGAGTACGGTACGGAGACTTGCAACATCATGGAAATCAAATTAGAATTTCTCTGGTGGGTTTATTTTTTCCTATCTTTTTCTTTTTCTTTTCTTTTCTTCCTTTTTTTTTTTTTTTGCTTTTTTTCATCGTTCGTTTAATTCAACGGAATGCAAACGTTAGAAAGTTAGACGTTTATTTGATTTGGCTTTCTATACGGTATTAGATTGATAAGCATGTTCGAATTTTTGTGATAACATCTATAGTTATTTCAAGTACACACAGATGTATATATACATACTTATTTGTTTCATAATTGAAGAGAGATAGAAAATTCACAATCAGTACGAATGAGTCCTGGGATCAAGTTAGAACGTGATATGAACTTCGAACAGAGAATAAACGTTGGCAAATATTGAGATTAGGTAGAAAAGAGAGAATTCGTTGGTATATTTGTGTATACGTGTGTGTGTGTGTGTGTGTGTGTATGCGTTGGGTAAGAGAGAATATCTTTTGTAGTAGTTTTTTTTTTCTTTTTTAGAACAAGGAACGTTTAGTAAAATGTTGGCTATGGAAGATCGAGTTGTAGAAAAAAGAAAAAGAGAGAGGAAGAGATCCAGAGAGAAAAAGAAAGAGAGAAAGAGAGAGAAAAAGGGAAAGAGCGATACGATAAGAAAAAGTGGGAGAGAAGAAGAGGTAACAATGCCGGTAAAATGTGCCGCGTTTCTCATATCTTATCATAACGAGCGTTCGTAGCGAGAGAAAATTTGCTCCCTTTCGAAATGGTCCTGGACCATTGCTCCCTGTCGAAACAGTTTACGTAACTTGCACCATTTTAGATCTTTTAGATCTTACTCCTTTGGATAGTTTCTCTCTCTTTTTTCTTTTTTCTTTTTATTTATCCATTTATTAAGTCATTAGCAACGTCCTGTTCATTTGTAAATCAATTAATCGAGCTCCAATAGATTCGTGTGTTAATAACTTAAAAATTCTGCAACAATAGTATTACAGTTTGAATAGTCTAATTCGCATGCGAAACAACGTAAAAATAAACGTAAAGTTCAATGGAAACGTTCGATACAATGTTATTGAAGCTATTTCAAGAGAGAGAGAGAGAGAGAGAGAGAGAGAGAGAGAGAGAAAGAGAAAGAGAGATCATGCTATTTCTGGTTGCAAAGTTTGCATCTGAATTGAAAGTATTGTAGTCGTTCACTGTCAGCTTTTCTATCGAGACAATTACTGTTGAACATGGTAGTTTATCATTGTACGCGAGTTATCCTGCAAGAATTTCGTTCGTTGATGGATTTTTCCTTTCTGTTTTTAATGATAGAATGAAGTCTGATTCTAAAGATTGACAGTGAAACAGTTGTTCGGAACATTGAACAATTAATCTCCGAATTGATACTGTTTTTAAAGATGAAATTAGCAAACGTGTTGTTTTTAGACTAGAAGATAATTACATATATACTTTCCGTAGTATAGATGGCGTGTTAACAGGGGCAAAGGTTTTGAGTTTAGGTCATAAGGGGTAGGGTTGGGTGGGTATGGGATAAGGTGTGTGGGAGTGGCGGGTGGCAAGCACGTTAATCGCGAGACCTAATAATCCGCGACCGTCGACTCATTTAGCGATAAGATTATGTCGACAAACTAGACGTTTTCCGGCTCGTTGGAGAATTCCGAGAAGGTGAAGGGGCGCGCACTGATTGGATATAAGATCTAGTTCCACGTTAGAAGAAGAAGAGAGGAAGAAGATTATCGTTTAGCGTGTATGTAGGGCAGCAGTATTAATAGGGAAGGAATGGAAGTTTAGGTGGATGAGGTTGCTGCTTAAGGTTAACGTTTGATACTCGATCTTATACTGAACCAACATAAGTGAGCCCAGTTATTTCACGTTGGAGTTCACGTTTCATTGACGTAGATAAGCGTTACTCAAAGCTAGTCAGTATTTAACTATAAACATAACGAATTTTCCTTGTTTTCGTATAATTTTTTATTTTTTCATAACGTTTTCTTTTTTTTTTGTCTGTTTGTTTTGCTTTTTCTTTTCCTTTTCACCGAATTCGACCGGGATTCAACATCGAGTTGAATTTCAATGGTAACCAGTTTCTCTTTCTCTTGGAAACGGTTTTTACATTCATGAAATAATGTGAATATAAGTTTGCAAACGAAAGTATTAAAGTGCGTATACTCGAGAGCTTGTATCTACTCGTATCATATATTTTCTTTCTTTTTGTTTCTCTTTATCTTTTTTTTTTTTTTTAGCTACTACACTTAGAGATATGTACATTCTCTTGTTACATAGCATGGATATAACAGAAACATTATACTTTCTCTGTGTCCGGGAGCTTTTCTTAGCAGATTACTAAGATTTTTTACAGGCGCAATGTGGTTTAAGTATCAAGTTTTACACGTAGACTGTTAAAAAATAACGATTACAGAGAAAAAATGTTCTACTGAGATGATCGAGATTTTCTGTCTTTCTCTTTCTCTCTCTCCCTCTCTCTTTCACTCTTTCTCTCTTTCCCCAAATAAAGAAGTGTATATATATATATATATATATATATATATATATATATACATATACATATATATATATATATATATTAAGTATTAAGCGATCTCGGATTATTCAAGCATATTGAAATCCTCGAGAAATTTAAAACTCCAACGAGGGTATAATCCTCTATACTATAGTTATAAAATCAAGGAATTCTCTTCTTTTTTTCCTATCCGTTTTTTTTTTTAACAGCTCGCGATAACAGTTTTCCAGTAGGTAATATCAAAAAACCCATTCGTGAATATATATACACACACACATATATATATATATATATACATACACACACATACATCTATATATATTCCTTAAACTATTCACGAATATTATTCATTTTTCTTGTTGCTCCGCTTGAACGTAGAAATACCTAGATACATTTTCTCTTTGAAAGAGTAAAGTAAGGTAGAGGTTTGACGTTGGAGAGAAAGAGAAAGAGAGCAAGAGCAAGAGCAAGAGAAAGAGAAAGAGAACAAGGTGGAGAACAGAGAAGATGGGGGAATAGAAAAAGAGAAAGGAGACGGGGCCGAAAATGGCTAGAGACGCGAGTAGGAATGGAAAAGGGGAGAAGGAGGAGTGAGAAGGAAGACGATGGAGGGTTGGGGATAGTTTCGGGGGTGGGATGATGGGATGATGGGGTGGGTAGTGAGGGTAGGAACTGGAGAAGAAACGAGAACGCGATTCCACGCAATGCATTTCGGTCAGAAGCGGCTTTTGAAATACTGACGCTTCGTCGGTTCTCTTTGGGTGCATTCCTCGAGTGGCATTATCGTCGCTGTAGTTACGAGTAAGTATATATCGTTGGTAGGGGCTTTTCCTAGTTGGAGCCCCAGAGTTTCGACTCTTTTTTTTTTCTGACGTTTCATCGCGCCAAGTGGGCATCGCGGGTGGTTCATATAACGTATAGAACGCGTATAGTACTGGCTTCCTATTTTTTAAAGGGTCCACTCGGTGCTAAAAGTCCACTGCTTTTCTCCTTTCCCATTCACCAACTGCTATACCTACTACTCAAGATGAGAAATCAAGATTCTCTTTCTCTCTTTCTCTTTCTTCAAACTTACCCTCTCTCTCTCTCTCTCTCTCTCTCTCTCTTTTTGTTTCTTTCTTCTTCTTACTTGCTTGTTCGCGCTCTCGTCCATTTTGATATATGTATCTACATACAAAAGTATGCGCAGGCAAGTGTGATCTTTATTTGCCTTTTTCGCTTCCTCGAGCCTTTCTTCTCTCTCTCTCTCTTTCTCTCTTTTTTTTTTCTCGTTCTTTCTCCTTTTTACCCTTATATCCATCCTTCGGTCCATTTCCTTCCAATGCTCCTTTCGTTCTTCTTTTACTTTCTCTTCTTTTTTCCTTTCTTTTCCTCTTTCTTTTCTTCTTTCTTCCTCCTTTCCTTCTTTCTTTTCCTTCTTATTCTTATTCTTATTCTTATTCTTATTTATTTATTTATTTTCCCTTTCTTATATGTACATACATCCGAGGCTTTCGCGGAACGCCATCGGCGCGAAACTTTTGAATTTTAAATTAACCGTTTGAAATTTTCATTGGCCATTGGAATGCGCAGGTCAGTTTGTATTATTTTTTAGTCGGATGCAAGTATGCAATACGATCGCGCGTCATCGTTCGGAAATTTCTTTCCTGTAGTAGCCCTTTTCTTTTTATTTTCCGAATCTTGCAGATGAGTAGCATGAAAGAGGATGGAAAACGCATCTCTGCGATTATAACGATGCTTATGTGAAAAAGAGAGAAAGAGAGAGAGAGAGAGAGAGAGGACGTTAACATCGCCGTTTATCGTTCATCCAAGATTATTTCCGTTCGATCGAGCAGAGAGCTTTCGCCCAGAGCTTGCCAGCTCGTTATTCGCCTCTACGCACATCGCCGATATAGTAAATAATGTATAAGAAAAAATAAAAATGTTATGGCGGCAGAACATCTTAAAAGCGCAATATCATTATGGATCATATTCAAAAGTCCCATACACTTATTTAGCATATTTCTTTATGTAGACTTTTTTCGTTTCCCATTTCCTTTTTCTTCTTCTTCTTCCTCCTGTTTCCTATCTTTTTCTTCTTCTTTTTTTTTTATTATAGCAAGCTCCTTGTTGCCTTTTTGTTAGATCGGATTACGAGCTTTTCCGACGTGCCACCCTTCGCAAGGGTTCGATTGTATATGTGTGTAAGTATAGTATATATATATATATATATATATATATCCATGTATATATATATACACATACATTATATATATATATAGATTATATATATATATAATGTATGTATGTATATACGTATACTTGGACAAGCATGAGTCTCGGGATACGTGCTTTTGTCAAACACACGTTATCTATCGAAATCGTCGATATCGCACGCCCCTCGATTTCCCATGAACTATCGCATATACATACGTATATAAACGTAACTTGTACATACACAACACACGGTATAAATATATGAAAATATAGGAGAGAAGCAGGCATATTCCTCTGAATGCTAAATACGTTCGTATTTAATAATAATAAATGGTTCGATCGATTACGATAGCCGAGAACGCGTTTAAATGCATTTATTTTGTTCGAATGGATAACGTATGAGAAAGAGAGAGAAAGAGAAAGAGAGAGAGAGAGAGAGAGAGAGAAAGAGAGAAACAGAAATGTAGGTGAATGCGTACCTACCACGAGTAGCTAGCATTCTTTCTCTCTCTTTTGCGCGGGCGCATTCACGCGAACACACAAGAGCGCGCGCTTTATTAATTTCATATCTCGAGAGGAGACGCGGAGAGCACAGCTGCGGCAGCGATAGTCGGTAACGCCATCAATTTTACGCCGTGGGAGGATGAAATGTTTACGTACGACCGAACTCCCATTTGTTACGCGATAAAGTATCAGTTACGTCCAATGGCGAGGAGAAAGACTTTGTCCAACCTCTCTCCCCACCTTTACCCCATCCTCATCCCCACCTCTCTCCCTTCGTCTTCTCCTTCGTTTCTTTCTTTTTTCTTTTTGGTTTGTTTTCTTATTTTTTTCTTTTCGCGAACAACCCTTATAAAGAACTTTATGAATGTAGTTTATAGAATTTATTTGCATTCTCTTTTATACGACGAGAGAGAAAGTTTACGAACGTTCTTTCGGGGATGCACGAGGAAAAAAAA
>NC_057695.1:2229314-2230063 GCF_014466175.1 Vespula pensylvanica
AAAAAAAAAAAAAGAAAAGAAAGAAAAGAGAAAATTCCCAAGAGCCGCTTTTACTTTCAAATATCCTGTTAACTGAAACTATCCGAAATCTTTTACTTGAAACTCAACCGTAGACAAGTTTTTATTATTCTAGAAGAATTTTCAATATCTCAGCATTAATTTATATCAGTTCGTGTAGCCTCATAGAATATTACCAAGAATTTTTCTAACTACATAGTTCAACATACTTTTCTGCAAGGTGCATATATGTGGGGCAAAAAATAAAAGATATTCAAGGAGTATAGGGAACGTACGTATTAAAAATACGAAAACGATGACGGGATAGCGGAGTCTCCTAGCTATGAGAAAAGTGAAAGAAAAAAAAGAAAGAAAGAAAGAAAGAAAGAAAGAAAGAAAGAAAGAAAAAGAAAAAGAGAGAGAGAGTTAGGGGTGCTTTTTCCGTTGGCCCACTTTTCACGGCGATACAAACACGAGGATCGAGTACGAGGTGGCGTGGGTTGGTGGTATGGGTGAGGTAGGAGGATGGGGTAGTTGAGGAGAGGGGGGACAGGCCCGCAGGATCAAAGGGTCCTCTGGAACCTACCACCACCACTTCCACCACCAGTCAGCTTCGGTTCTCCGCGGTTAACTCGACGGCAGGGTTGTGGGTGGTCTGCCACTACCGACGGTGGTGGTTCCACCAGCACACCACCCTGCTTGCAGTAAATTATGTAGCATAATGGCAAGCGAGCGAGCGAGCGAGCGAGCGA
>NC_057695.1:2230085-2243524 GCF_014466175.1 Vespula pensylvanica
AACGAACGAACGAGAGAGAGAGAGAGAGAGAGAGTAACCAAGAACAGGGAGAGACAGGGCGTACCTTTCTCTGCTTCATTCGTCAATGTCACGACTCACGACCCGTGTTCACCTTCCTTCTAAAGCACCATCCTGTCAGTCCGAGGTAGAGAAGCCCGCTAATACCACCCTATTTACTTTTATTCACGCATTTTTCCGCTCGACTTTCCATCCACGATACACGTTAAACGGGGCCTCTCTCGCGGGTTCGTTGCACTCTATCCTTCTCTCTTTATCCGGGCTTCTCCCTTTTGCCGTTCGCTGAGATTAATTATCTTCCGACACGGCGACTCACGCTTCGAGGGCAACCTAATGAGGGACCCTTTTTTCTTTTTTTCTTTTTTTTTTTTTATATTTTTCTTTTCTTTCCTTTTCTTATTTTTTTTCCTCCCCCTTTCTTTTTTTTCTTCTTCCTCTTTCTTTTGCTTTTCTTTTCTTCCTCTTTCTTTTGCTTTTCTTTTCTTTTCTTTTCTTTTTTTTCTTTTTTTTGTGTTTTCTTTTTCTTCCTTCGTGGCTCCTTATAACGGACTACTTTTACCTTTACAGATCGATCTCTCTTTCTCTCTCTCTCTAACGTAAGCATTTTTTTCGAATATTTTTCTCCTTTCTTATTCTTGAATAGGGGATAGCGTCAAGTCATCGTTGGATTATTATATTCGAAATTTCGGATGAATTGGAATTTCTTCTTTCTCTCCCTCTCTTTTCTTCTTTTGCTTCTTTTTGTTCTTCCGTATGGATTTTCCTTTTCATTTTTAGAAATGATATAATATTTAAAGATTATAGGTTTATTGTTTCGTTTTATAATCATTCTGTCTGATTTAAATGTTATTAATTATTTTTAATTTGAAATATTGGAAGATTATCGTATTTTATCGTGACACGTATTGTTTTGTACGACATCCAATGCTAATTTTTTTACCGGACGTAAAATCCGTAATATTCGAGAGAATATTCAATGTGGATTGAAAACTTTCCTACTTGAATTCTCTTTTTCGTTTTTACTAGATCATCGTGATACTGCGTCTCTATTACGTCACTTATTTAAACGTACTCCATCCACGGGCCTGTTGATCGCACGATAATTCACTTTGAGCCGCAGGATAAATGAAAATTAGCGGGATCCCATTGTTCCGCGTCCGACCAGAAAAACGAGTTTTTCCATTGACTCGATAACGAGAGTTCGAGAGAATAACGAGGGTAGATTGTGGGTTTGGCAGGGATGAAACATTCCGCGCTCTTTAGAGATTCCAGATTAATTCAACAAAAGGGAGTAGACACAACACTTTTTAATGCGTAATTGCAACAAAACATTGGGAATGCTATCGTATGTGAAAGTCAAGCTAACAGTATCTGCAAATAATTACAAAGGAGTTTTTTCCAAAAAAATTATATTTATACACAAACGTGTCTATATTAATATATCACTATGTATTTTATTACATCATTTAGATATATCTCTGTATATATAGGGACATTTAAATTATAATTCTTGCTCGAACGATATTTTTAAGTATTTCTTATAGCCATAAAACTCTCATTGAGTTTCATGATCAGTAATTTGTAACACCTTCTATGAACACTAGAACAATTTTCTAACATTATTTCCTTCAATAAATCTTTTATTCAACGTTTATTTTATAACAGAACTTAGTTCACGATATTCTACTATTCGTAAGAAAATACTTGTTTAAATGTCACTCCGTAATCAGGTTTCTTTTTCCTTTTTTTTCCTCCTGTCCCAAAGTTCATTTTTCTTTCGGTGGAAAATAATTAATTCTTGGAATTTAGTTCCCAGGAATTTTCTTGTCTCTTTATTTTACAAAAATGGGATAACTAGGTAAACAACTATATGTATATATATATATATGTACCAGCCATGTATATAACTTACAATTAGTTAGATTTGTGTCAGACATGTCGTACGTATGCCGGGTCACAAACCGGTGGTAAAATGTTCATAGAGAAAGTAGCACAGTACTAATATCATGTTCGGTGACGGCTCTAATTCGACAGAAGGAATGTAAAGGACGTAAGGGGAAGGAAGAAACGTCGTGTCTTCTGGGAGCAAAGCGGCAGTTAAACGTACTTAATATCCAACAGGAGACGACGAGGAGTCGTCGAAAGTTTAACTCGATGCACACCACGAGGCAAACTGCTTCGTTCTACTTCTCTTTCTCTCTCTCTCTCTCTTTCTCTTTCTCTCTTTTGCTCATTCACTCACTCATTCAGTTTCCATTCTTTGTCTCTATCTTTGTCTCTGTCTCTCTTTTTCTCATTCACTCACTCATTCTTTCTTTCTCTCTCTTCGTCTCCGTCTTCGTCTTCGTCTAGATTCGTTTTCGTCTTTCAGTCACTCGATGAAACTTAGAGCAACGTTCATTTTCCTTGAACCAATCGATTCTCCAATCTCAAGCTCATCCATGACCGCTCTTTAAATTCCACGCACGAACGGTTGCGAGCTGCTAGTTTCCTTCGTTAGCTAAGAATTATATATCCCGTAAAGAAGAAAGAGAGAGAGGAAGAGAAAGAGGAAGAAGAAGAAGAAAAAAGAGAAAAAAGTACGCAAGAGAGAATTGGCCATATTCCAAGCGAAAAAATCTCTATCGAAGACACGAAATCGAAGCCAAACGGTAATGGACGAGAATCATTTGATCGAACAATTGTCCGATTAGAAACGCCTGATTCTTCGTCGTTAATTAACAAATTTACGATGACGTGATACTTTCTCTGTTATTTTTTTTTTTTTTTTTTTCTTTATTTTTTTTCTCTTCTTCGAAACATTTGTTTAATCAATATGTGGAAATTTGAAATGTTCACTGATTAATATCATTGTTGGAAATGATGATGATTAGCTTTATGGTTAGTAATCAGTGACATTAAGTTTAACAAATTCCATTCTAAATAAATAGTTACTATTTATTTAGAATTTTTTAATACTACTATTTTTTTTTTCTTATTCTTTCAAGTGTAACTTGTTTTGTCGTTGTTGTCGTTGTTGTTTCTTTTTTCTAATTTTGTTTTTCTTTTTTTACTTAATGATCGTTCCACCTTCCGAACGATTAAACAGCTTTCGGATTGACAGACACTAATCGAGGTTTTCGTAACTTTCGAACGGTCAGAAAAGTTAGAAAAATTAATCGTCCGTTTATTTTCACGAGAAGGAAAGGAACCATCGTGGCGAAAGTGCGTGGAAGAAAGTAAATAGTCATAACGGGATACTTTATACGAATTATGCTAGGTCGACGTTAACTAATGATCGTACAATGCAACGAACCGGACGAAGAGGGTTTTAACGTCATCTTTGTTTTCGAGAAAAATGTATTGTTTACCGAAAAACTTGCCCGATCTTTTGTTAGACGAACGAGCAAACATAAAATAATATCAGAAAAAAAATATTTTTTCCGTCGGAAAAAAAAGAAAAAAAAAAAAAGGAGAAGAAAAAAGCCCGGCATTTAAATGCATGTCAGTGTATTTCGTGTCAATAATTATTTATGGAAGGAAAAATTAAAACAAAAATATATATTTGTTCATTAGAAAAATAAAATTTGTTCATTCAGGTAAAACGTATGTTTACTGATTTTGACTTTAGAAATTTCGCGGTTTTGCGAAAAGAATCTAAAACGGGTAGGTATAGTACATTAAATGAAATCTAAATATTTATAAAGGACACTTTGAAAAATTTTACTTTGAATTTTCTTTTTTATTTATTTTCTTTTTTGTTCCTCTTTCATCCTTTTTTTATACTACCGGATAGTACCTACCCCAGAAACTGAATGTTTAAGGAAGAAATGCATCCTTTTAAAAAGTTTTTTGCTGGAAATATAAAAACACTTGTCTCGTATTTTTATCTCTTTCACCACGAGTACATAAGTTTCAAAAAATTTCTGGTACTTACTTTGAAAATGTTTTTCTGTTGGTCAAGTAAAAATATGTATCTATATATATATATATATATATATATATATATATATATATATATATAGAGAGAGAGAGAGAGAGAATATAACTATAACAAAAAAGGATATAAAAAAAATTATTATTAATTAATATTTTAAAGCCCGTTTAATATATATATGTATACATATACATATAGGTATACCGTACGTAATATGATAATAAAAAGATCAAATAAAGCGAGAGAGAGAGAGAGAGAGAGAGAGAGATAGAGAGAGAGAGCGAGGTCAATTTTATAAGATCTTCAATATTCGATAAAAATGTAAATTACGTTTTCCTTTTACTTCTTTATTTCTTTACTTTTTCTTTCTTTTTTCTCTCTTTTTTTCTTTTCCTTTCTTTTTTTTTTTGTTTAAAAGCACACTCTCTCGAGCTCTTGAATTACAAACTCGTCCTTAATGCGCCCGAAAGAGTCTACGGCCCCTCTTCTCTTTCTCTCTCTCTTTCTCTCTCTTTCTTTCTTTTTCTCTTTTACTGTTCGTCGACGGTATGCTTTCGACACGTAACAATGACGACTCGAAATAAATCATCGTCGACTGGAGATAAAATCGTAATTATGGGCGTAACTAAGTTCAAATAAATTCTCGGCCACTTGATTGCTCTAGCGACAGCGTACGGATTCAACCGTTCTTTATCGATCTCTTGATGCTAGGTAAGGTATGTATGTGTGTGTGTATGTATATGTGTTTGTATTTGTGTGTGAATGAGTGGTGGTGTAATGACGTGGGGATGTTGGTGTCGGTAGTGGTCTATGCATGGTGATCTCTCCCACCACCCCCTCCTGCTCTCTCTCACTCTCTCTCTCTCACACTCTCTCTCTCTCTCTCTCTCTCTCTCTCTCTGTGACTCATTGGACACGTCCGTTTTTCCATATGTCGTCGTTTCGCTCGAGAACGTACTTTCGTTCCCGTAACTTTATATCCGCAGTCAAGATTGGCAGATGCGACTCAACATGAGAGAGAAAGAGAGAGAGAGAGAAATCGGGTATTCGTCAACGAACGTTAAATTTTTCACGAGAGAGAGAGAGAGAGAGAGGGAAAGAGGGTTGATATCTGTCTCCATCGTAAATATCTGTCAATATCTACGCTTTTTTTTTGCACATATTTTTTCTTTTTAAACTGACCTCTGTCTATCTCTCTCTCCCTTCCTCTCTATCTCTATCTCTATCTCTCTATTTCTCTATCTCTCTATCTCACCGTGCGAAATGTTATAATCGCTGATACTGGGTATACTATATTTCGTCGTATTTCATTTAACGTTAGCAATTTAAAGGAGTTAGAATTGTAATCCTATTTAATGATGATTCCTCCAATAACGTAATTAATGATGACACATTCATATCTCTTCCGCGATAAAACTTTCAAGTTATTTCCTCGAAATCGAAGGTATTTAGCAATAATGGTTGTTCAGTCGTAATTGTAATAGGTATTCATAACTCATATAATATTTATATAAATATTTATAGTGATAATATAATCGTAATGCAATTGATAACGATTTCAGATAAAAATTGTATTTATTTATTTACTTATCGATTTGTTTTCGTTGAAATGAATTTGATGAAGTTTCAATTGATAATCCATATTATTTTTCATATATTCGAATAATTTCAAATGTTATTGCAAAAATCGGAAATTATTTTGAAGTATAGTTCACGTTTAATGAAAAGCTATAGAGATAGACACAATTATAGCGGTGAGACGTTGCTGGGATAGCAGAAATGGGGACGTTCTAAGATGTTCTCTCTCCCTCTCTCTCTCTTTCTCTCGGTGGGACGCATTTAGAACTTTATGAGACGTAAACCTGTCGGGACGCTCGAAACAATTGCGTTGTGTACTGACTTAACACGAAGATCCACAAAACATGGAATATATTCCATGGACCCTTTTGTGTAACCTTCCGCTTCTCTATATCTTCTCGAGAAGTGTGCAGGCCAATTTCTACGGTCATCTGCTCGAACGATATCTCATATGATATTATTACTTGAATATCTTCTCATTATATCGCCGCAAAGAGACACTTAATACATCATGGTTAACGAGCAAATTACTTCTATATATATGTATGTGTGTGTGTGTGTGTGTGTGTTGTGTGTTGTGTGTTGTGTATGTGTCTATGTACGTACCTGCCATCTTACAACATCTATAGGATATAACGAGAGACGTCATTCTTGATTATCTTCTTGAACGCTTTCTTCGTCGACAAATTGTTCCTTGATCAATGTCTTCGAATTTGATTTCAATTCATAAAAATTGATTTATTTGACATCCTTTGAAAGAGAAGACAAATTGTTCTCTTTTTACTTTCTTCTTCTTCTTCCACTTCTTTTTTTTTAGTCTTCTTCTTCATCTTTTTCTTCCTTTTTTTTAGAATCGATTTGAATTAAAACGATTAATAAATTCGTCGTTCTTTCAAACGATTAAAAGAGAAACTTGATTTTTTTCAAATTGTACAAAAAGTTCTTCGATGATCTTATTAAAAGTCAATTAAACATTTTCGACATTTTTCAGGCTAGTATTCTTTTCTTTGTGTCTGCGTATGTGTGTTTTTTTACAGTTTCAGACTGTAAAACTACTGTATGAGAGTGTTGGAGTTTTTGCGATGGTTTGAAAAAAAAAAAGAAATAAAAAGAATTTTTGACCCACTTTGGATCTTTCGGATCATCCTGTATATTTGTTTACAAATGCAGAGAACAAAAAGGAAAAAATAGAATAAAAACGAGTAAAATCGATCGGCACGATTTATGCGTTTGTAAAAAAAAAAAAAAAAAATTTAATAGGCGAAAAATTTAATTGGATTAAGTAAAAATGAATAAAAAGGAATACAATATGACTGCTACTGATCAAGTAAAATTCCCATTAATATTCCCATCAAGGAGATAAGAAAGTTGTTGCTGTTTATGCGTCACGTTGAATTATTCAGCCGAGTTCTCGCTTTACTCTTGATAATTTTCTCGCGATACTTAAGTGAAATAGTAACTAATATGAAAAGTATAGTTGAGCTTAATGTACCGCTTGAGGAGAAGTAAAATCTTGGTAATATCTAGGTCGAAGTACCGTCGTCGTACGTCTCGCGAATGTAAAATGGCTCTTCTCTTTTGACGAACTCTTCGCTATTCCGCACGGCAAAGTGCTGCGACCGGTTCAGAAATCTTAGGTAAGGAATAACGAACTTGCACGATGGAATTACTATAAAATCGCGATAATAAAGTAGTGCGAGCTTTAAAGGACAGCTCGCTGCCGTCACGCCGTTTGAATTTTGATGAGAAAATCGCTCGAGCTCGTTTCGATCGTGTCGCGATTACGTGTATATAAAAAAAAAAAAAAAAGAAAAAAGAAAAGCGAAAGAAAAAAGAAACATTAAAAAATCCTATTGTTCGCTCGATAAAAAAAATTCGAACTGACTCATCGTCGAATGAAATTCCAACGATCTCATTTTTTAATTTTTTAATTTTCTTTCTTTTTTTTTTTCAAATACGAAAAACTATAACGAGCGTATCGACGATAATGATCAGAACGATCGAAGTTTATAATCCAAGTTGAAATTATATTCAAGAGGTTTTCGAGTTTGTCGTTAAAGAATTTAAACAATCCCATCAGTTATCGATCATCTTGTTAATCATTATCACGCGAATACACCATTTCCTCGAGTGTTTACAAACATAGCATTCAAGAGTCATCTTGGAACGTATTACGTTCAATTCATTGTAAACCAAGCCAAAGATAGAAAAAGTCTCTCGCTGATGTTGACATTTTGATGAGTTTCTCTTCGTCTTTCTCTTTCTTCCTCTCTCTCTCTCTCGTCTTTTTTTTTTTTTAATAACATATTCAAAGTAAAGGACGATTCGTTAAATCACGCCTCATTGATAGACGAACGTAAGACCGGAGCAGATCGTCGCGTTGAAAACGTACTGGAGGCGTTGGCCCTTGGCCAGATGACGAAAGCAACGACGACGACGACGACGACGACGACGACGAGTATCCCGTATGTAACTTCAACGGGATCCTTTATGTCTCTACGGGCATACTTAAAAACACTCGTCACTCGAATCATCATCACGGTGAAAGCAATTTGGCCGGAGTTATCTCGTCGTCCTTTAACGAGACGGATGAGATAGGGAAGACGGACAGCCTAGGGCCAAGTGCGACGTTTCATTTAGCGAAAGAAAAGAAAAGACGGGAAAAAACGAGAGAAAGAGAGAGAGAGAGAGAGAGAGAGAGAGAGAGAGAGAGAAAGTGAGCGAGTCTACGGTGGCACGAAGCCTGTTCCACATTACGATAAGCAACGTTTTGTAGAGCCGATAGCTCAAAGCTCGTACTACACGAGAGTCTTGCGTGCAAGATTAATTCATGGGAATCGTTACCAGTTTCAAATCCCATTCCCAAGATTAAAGTTAATCGATACAAGTACATAACCCCTACTACTATTTTAACTCTCTTTCGAGTTTGAGAACAGGAACGCAATGGCTGCAGAAATATTTTTTTGTGAGTACCTATTCGTCTTATCCATGTTATACTTCGTTCTTTATTTGTACACATATATGTCCGTTTATATGTGTGTGTGTGTGTGTGTACATGTATTTACATATGTACATGTATTTAGAGTACGATCCAATTAAAGCATTTAAACATCGTTCAAGTTCACTCATTCGTTTTTCCAATTATTATTGCGCTTTATTATATTCGTTCTATCGTATCATCGTCTCTTCTCGGAAACAAATTATTTTTATTATTATTATTATTATTATTATTATTATTATTATTATCATTATCATTATTATTATTATTATTACTACTACTACTACTATTACCACTATTATTATTATTACTGTTGTTGTTATTATTTCTTTTCTTCTTTCTCTCTTTCTTTCCTTCTCTTTTCTTTCCATTTGCGAAACATGTTATCGTTATTTTTACGAATTTAATATTTTGATGCAATTATTATCTATTATTACAGAACATAAATATTCGAATTGCGTGTAGATATTATCAAATACTAGTTAACGAGCTAAATAGATGCTTCGAGTTCGCAGGAGGCACCCAGAAGTTCGCCATTTCAAGTGTTCTCGAAGTCAATCTTAAGCCCTTATTACCGTATGCGCACTTAGGTAAGAGGGCTTTTCAAAGTCTGACCACTTGAACAAAGCTTCTACTACGGTCTACTCTTGCCGTCATTCGTAGGTACCTACCTTGCTTGAAAGCGGAGCCAGCCGAGTACAGACAATGCTCGTACGAGGTAAAGATTATCATCGGACGAACTTAACGAGCAGTTTCTCTCGTTATCGTCCACTTGTTTCTGACTATAGATTTTTAACTTTTTCCTAACGAAAAATATACTAATGGACCCTTCTCTTTCTCTCTCTCTCTCTCTCTCTATCTTTCTGTTTGTCCATCTATCTGTATAATTATTTCTGACAATCTAGATCAACTTACATCATATTAGTGATAGAATTCAATGAAATTCAAATTTGAATTATTTGATTTCGCTATGTCCAGAGTTATTAAATTCGTCAAATAATTTTAAATATTATAAATCGCAAAAGTTATTGTTTTAACAGTTCGTCGAAATAATACTTAGGTAACGAGTCAATAAACGCACAAAGTTCGTTTCGACGATCATCGATTTAAATTGATTACGTCTTTATCGTGTTTTGTTGATAGTTCTCCTGGTTATAGGGATTGTTCATCGAATGGCATCGGCTTCATTGGGGTTTGATTTAATGTCTAGCATGGAACAGCGATTGCGTGGGAGCAACCTTAACGAGGCGAACGAACGTTGCAGAATGCTGAAGAGGGAAGTTTGCCATTAAATCATACCATAGTCCAGCATACCATATTAATGGTTCTATTGCGATACCGTAGGTACGTACGAGAAAACGTTACCTCCTGTTTCCTGATGAAGAAACTTGGACCATTTACCGACAAGTGAACGAGCTTAACTCTGCTTATTTTAAAGTTAACTGTTTTAAAATCTAAATCGATAATCGAAAATTGATTTTTTGGATTCTTTAAAAGAAAATTATTAGAGCAGATAGATAGAACTGATTAATATATGTTCGACTGATAACCGATCAATTAGCTGATTAGTATAATCAGACATTAGAAATATGAGAAATATGAATGTCAATTAGATTAAATTACTATTGTGATATAAACGATGGGATTAGTATAATTGACTTATCAGGTGTTGAAATTATTGCAATCGAATAATTAATATATTTATTAAAACGTAACGAACAAAGAAGAAATGGCTCGTTAACAACAAAGAACGTTGCAGTAGATTTAGCGTTATTAATTATTACGTCCGAGTAACGAGCTTGTGAGTAAGTAGATATATGTAAAATCATATCGAGGATTGAACATATGTGAAAATTGAAAACTTAAAATCGTGCAATTAAAACGAATACAATCTGTTAATTAAGTAGACGATAATATATATATATATATATATATATATATATATATATATATATATATATTTCTGATTAAATAGCCCCGATCATTTAGAATCCATATTGACGCGAACCCGAGGGAAAGTTGTTTGTCAGATAGAAAATCAGAAAGGATCATTAAATAATTAGGTTAATTATACCGTATATATATATATATCATGTTACAGTTAGCGTTCAGGAGAAGTTGTTAGCTATCGATAGGTAGAATGACAAGTTTAATGATAGAACGTGTCTTAAGGAGTTTATTAATTTTTTTCACTTATCATTTTTCATGAAAATGTTTTCTTCCGGTGTAAGGTACCAATGGGATCGCATGCAAGACTGCAAAATGGAAAGGCAAAGGAAGAGTGCCAGTACGTGTTGGGAATAATGGAAAAGCTTAAGAGCTTATTGCGGTGGAGCGTGCTAACTGCACGACTCGAGACAGAACCGATCGACGAACTCTTTGTCGTCATACATAGTTCTTGCACTCGCATATAGTACATATATATATATATATATATATATATATATATATATTATGTTGTACACACGGTCGAATAGTCAGTTCCTTTCTATTCTTGGTTTGAATACATACTCAGATCGTAGGCGTTACTTGGAGAATCTTTGCTTTCTGTATATATGTATACATATGTAAGTGTATGTATGTATGTAAGTGTATATATATATACACACACATATATATATATATATATGAGTACATATGCAAACATATGCATATACATGTGTAAGTTTATGTAAACTCCGCTTCAAATCAAGCCACCACGGTTCTTATTACTATGCTAAGATCTTCAAAAGGTTTTAGAGATAACCGTGTTTCAATGTGAATGCTTTAAGTTATTTATTCGTAAATCCTTTTACTGGAGAATTGTTTTTAAACGTACAACTAAGAAGACGTAATTAAATCACTGTTCACTTTCATTTTAATGAATCGTGGAAAATTGGGTAGAGATGTATTTATTCTATTTTTTTTCTTTTTTTTTTTTTATTATTAACCCGTCATAAATGGAATATTAAATTTTAATTTTCGTTTCGTTTTCACCGGATATTGTTACGTGTTGGCGGCGATAGAGACGAAATTAAACGGAACATCCGGTGTATCTATATACACACACACACAAATATATATATATATATCTACAGAGAGAAAGAGAGAGAGAGATATCGACTTCGTGACGGGAGATCAAACGTAATTTGCCACGGGGGATGATTTTCCGGAATAACCTTTTTAAAGTCGTGCTCGCGTGGTAAAGTAAATTTCGCGGTATCAAGAATAACGCGAAACGATGCTCGAGAATGAATAACCGAGGCGGCGGACTGTACCGTACCGACACAAAGACCGGAAAGCAACCCCTATTTGTATTGCTAGACCGCAAACATAGTGCGTACTTACTGTACGTTGATGCGGCAAATACGCGTACACGTTTACCTCTCCTTCGATCGCTAGTGATTCTCACTGAATTAGTTACGGAATCCTTTGCGGATAAGTAGTTACATCGGGTGCTAGTATTTATGCTAGTATTCATTGTCAGACGATTAACAGTTAACAGTTAACCATGAATGATTAACGACGCGATGATGAATAATTCATGAATCTAGTTATTTTACTATGAGTATTGGTCCGAGCCAATCGGATTCATTCGATTAATATTCAATCGAATTATTTTCATACAAAATTCGATTTAATTATTATTAAAAATAAGCCCAATGTGATTTCAATATTGTCCTGATTTAATTAATCGTTATAATATTAATGAAATGCAATCGTAAGTTAATTTTCTTTTTCTTTCTTTCTTTTTTTTTTTTTTTTGTTTAATTTGTAATATCAATTTGTAAGAATCTTTTAAGTTCTGAGGATTATTTCGTTGATTATATATTATTATTTTAGAGGGGAGAAATTTTGACGTTGATAGTTCGGAACGAAAAGGAAGAGAATTTCAAGGGAATGCCGTTTCACTTAGTATCAAACACGCGAGCTATGTTTTCAATTGCAAAATGTTTCGCGATAATTATGCGCACATTTCAGAGATGTCTCCTCTACATAGGCATAATTATAATGCAGACTAATAGTTCGCTCGTCGATACTTCGATTGTGGACAGTTTACGACCAGAACTCTGGGATGTTCTGCGTATACAGTGTCAAATGTAATAATACATGTATAAACGTATACATATATACATATATATACGCACACACATACACAAACTAGTCTGTTGAGAAACGTACGCGTAGCTGTAGCATAGATGTATTGCGTAATACGGATTTGTATCCTGCATTGCAAATATCATGGCATGGATTATATTAGTAATATTCTGCGGTTTGCAAGCGGTATGTTCCGGACGAGCTTATGCGGCGGATGGACAGAATCACTTCCATCTACTTTTGTTTATTCATTATCAACTCGTACATGTGTATTATGTTCAAAACGGCATTTGTTATCTAGATTGTTTTTGTCAAAGAAATAACATTTAACTCATTGATCGAATAATTGTTAGAAAATGTTTTCTTATTAGAACAATTTTCGACCAAAAGACGAATGTAATTACCATTAGTATTTTTTAAATCGTTAGATATAGAACAAACGTTTCTAATCGTATTCGTTTTTATTCGACGAAACTATAACTGATATCATCAGCATCGTAAGATAACCGATTATAATTTGTCATATATTTTCCTGTATCTCGTATACCCCATAGACTTCCCACAGTAGAACTGTAACGAGTTTTATGTATAACACGGATAGAATGCATATGAGGATGAAAGGCAAAACATGCATTTTGAATTTCGGAGCTTCTAATCGTAGTTTGCCGGAACTTAATCGGCGGACGATTCGGTGACACACTCGACACTAAAACCATTTCCATGTAATGCTTGAAAATCGTCTCTCGTCGACTTATCCCAAACGCACGATTATCATTCCCCGATGACAGATACAGACGTTGAGAGAAAGAGAAAGAAAGAGAGAGAGAGAGAGAGAGAGAGAGAGAGAGAGAG
>NC_057695.1:2243624-2246124 GCF_014466175.1 Vespula pensylvanica
AGAGAGAGAGAGAGAGAGAGAGAGAGAGAGAGAGAGAGAGAGAGAGAGGAAATTTTTAGAAAAAAGAGAAAAAGAAAGATCTTTTATTTTTTTACTTGTCAATGAGTTTGCATAAAGAATCACCACAAACATTGCTAGTGGATAATAGCTGTTGATTATAATAGAATCTTTTATTTTTAAACTTTACATGTCGAAGATCATTCCGTCGGGTTTGATAATGTCATTAAAACTCAAAGTATCTCTTTAAAGAAGATACAAGATAGAATTTTTATATTTTCCTCTATACTCTAAGGAGAGTTGAACGCAAAGTTATCTATCGGGCACGTTGTTGCATACTGGTATGCGTTTAGCATAGTAGTTACGATGTTCGATAATTTAAGTTGCTGCTGTGCATCAAATACTACATTGTTGCGATTAGTTGGAAGAATTGCGACGGTAGCTGCAATCCTTTTTTTTTTTGTATCTTTTTCTTTTTTTTTTTTCTTTCTTTCTTTCTTCTTGCGTACACCGTCGACGTAAATCAAACGAAAGTTTGCTTGTAAGATTTCGCGAATATTCGATAAACTTGCAAATCGGGTTGTAAATTTCGATAAAGCCCCGATACGACATGACCGACCGGTTTTTACGTTATAGCTATAGGAACAGTAGATAGAACGCGTACCAGGGTACCAAAAGCTCCACTCAACTCTTACACTTCTAAGCTAACTGAGAACTGATATATATATACATATAAGCATACACTTCGAAAAGACAGTAACTCTAAACCGAGAAAGAAAGGTATACATATACCAGTATAGAAGGTAGAGAAGAGAAGGAGAATACGAGCTCATCGTTGGATCCTTACGTGCGAAATTCAGAGAATGGCGATCAATGAGAGAATGAAGGGGCGGGAGAACGAAAGAGAGAGACAGAGACAGAGAGAGAGAGAGAGAGAGAGAGAGAGAGAGAGAGAGAAAGATCTCTTTGGCTGGCGAGCTGTCGCGGGGTTTTACCAGAAGAGAGAGAAGGGGTAACGTTTGATACCGTTGGCCACGGCATTCAACGGGGCTAACTCTATCCCGGCAAATTACATTTCCATCCCGCTACGTGATAGGTGCAGCAAACATGCCCGTCAACGTCCGACCGAGTTTCTCCCTGATTAGTTACACTCGACGTGGATTATATTTCCGAAGCAATTAATTAACAAAGTTTCAGCGACTCGCGTTTAGCTACTTTCCCGCGAAACAGTTACCCAGAGTATTGTACATTTTGAAGTGTGCAACGTGATCTAAGTATATGTATAGTATATACGTCGTGTTTCTCTGTATCTAGCTTTGCGTGACACGCCGAGAAGTGAAAGGGGTGAGTTGGAGCGAGAGAGAGAGAGAGAGAGATCGAGAGAGAGAGAAAGAGATAGGTGAAATTTCTTGCGAGCATCAGGACAGCTTGGGAAAGGGTCGAGAGAGATAGAAGCGACCATCGTCGACGCATCACGTGGTATACCCTAATGGAAACTGTCACCGAAACGTCTCTGGTAAATCCTCCTCCTATATGTCCGTGGCATAGCACGGATTCGCATGGCATTTCCACGGTGCGACATATCCTACGTGATACTGTGCGATCTATGACGCGTCGTCATCAAATTTTCCTTCTCTCCATATTTATGTGCATCCTACCATTCTTTCTTTTCTTTTTCTTTCTCTTTTCTCTTTCTCTCTCTCTCTCTCTCTCTCTCTCTCTCTCTCTCTCTCTCTCTCTCTCTCTCTTTCTTTCTTTCTTTTCCTGTTTTTTTGTCTATCTCTATCTTTTACTCACCTCCTTTCCTTTTCATCGAATTTTTGAAGGAAGCGACAAAATTTTCGTTGAAACGATTCTCCTTTTCTCAATTTCTTTTCTTTCTTTTTCTTTTCTCTCTCTCTCTCTCTCTCTATTTTTTTCTTCAGCTAGAAGCGTTGATTTACTCACCGAAAGAGACTCCAGGGACGACGACGGGTCTTCCTATTGCCGTCCCGCAGGGTGAAAGAAACCCCAGTTCGCACATTCGCTCGCTTCAGGTTCTCTTTTTCGATGTATACGATACGATGTATGAGAATGGATCATGTTGGTGACTCTTGTTGCGTTCACCTTTCCCCATCTTCGGAAAAGCGTTTATATACCTAGGAAATCTCTTGGAGATACTTGTTGACTATCTTTCCTAGTATCACTACGAGAGATAATTCTTGATAGGTTGCATCACCATCGAAACTAAATGTTCCAGATTTACATTCACGTTATAATCTTTCGATAGTATTAATATATCGATATTATCGTTAATAACGTCGGATGAACCTGATTTAACAAAGCCTCGGATTATGGTTAGGTGAGGATTAAGGAAGTAAACGTTCGTTAACGCGCGAGCGCGACGTCGAAGGCGCGCTGCCTAGTCGCAGACTGAACTTACGATCCGCGAGTAGCATCGATTTCGATGGTGGGAGCAAGGGCTAACACAGAGAGAAAGAGAGCGAGCGAGAGGGGCGTGCTG